>NC_068937.1:120394649-120687674 GCF_016801865.2 Culex pipiens pallens
AGTGCTCCTTGTCCAAAGTTTAAAATAACTTGAAATAACGATTTTAGAGTGTGGTCGCGCGAGTCCGGCGGCATTCATCTGACAGCCAGATTGTTTACAAGTTCAACACGCATCGAAAATTTTGAGCGTCGTTTTATTCGCAATCAGAAATTAAGTTTTTCTCTTGTTTTTCGCCCAAACCGGCCTAAAAATGAGTGCTCCGAGCTTTCTCGAGTTGCTGAAAACGTTTACGGTAAGATTTGCTTGAATGTTTGTTGATTTTTGTTCAATTTTTGAAATTTTTGTTCCAGACAACGGTAAACAAATGCACCACCGAGGGCATCGGCATCGAGCTGCTGAAGAAGGAGTACGACGAGCTAAAGACCTCGACGGACATTGACAAGCGGTCCGCGTTGCACCAGGCGTTCCGCGATCTGCTGCTGGCCAAAACGGACGACATCCCGGCGATCGAAACGTTCATCTCGTTTGCGGTCGCTGCCTGTCGGTCGGAAATGACCGCTCCGACGATCCCGGTGGTGCTGCTGGGGGACATTTTTGACGCCGTCACGCTGGACAAGTGCGAGGCGATTTTCACCTACGTGGAGAACAACGTGGCGACCTGGAAGGAGGAATTTTTCTTCACCGCGTGCAAGCACAACCTGCTGCGGATGTGCAACGATTTGCTGCGGCGACTTTCGCGGTCCCAGAATACGGTGTTCTGCGGGCGGATCTTGCTGTTCTTGGCCAAGTTCTTTCCGTTTAGCGAGCGGTCCGGGTTGAACATCATTTCGGAGTTTAACCTGGAGAACATCACCGAGTACGGGGTGGAGGGAAGCGAAATGGGGGACCAGCTGAGCGAGGGACAGGAGGACGGGGACGGGGTTCAGGCTAGTGCTGGGACGCAGCAGCAGCCGCAGCTGAAGATCGACTACAATTTGTACTGCAAGTTTTGGGCGCTGCAGGACTTCTTTCGCAACCCGAACCAGTGCTACAACAAGGTGCAGTGGAAGATGTTTGCCGCGGTAAGAGCCTTCACGGTTGCGAAGAGAGGAAATTTTGATGATTTTTTTTATCTTTTTAGCACGCTGGTAGTGTCATGTCGGCGTTCAGCAGTTTCAAGCTCGAAGAACCACGTTCCAACAGTAAGTCTGCGAGTAAGAACAAATCCTCGCCAACGCCGATGGACATTCCGCCGGAGGAAGAGGTACGCGAGACGGCCCATTTCTTCGCCAAGTTCCTGACCAATCCGAAGCTGTTGTCGCTGCAGCTGTCCGATTCAAACTTTCGCCGATCGGTGCTGGTTCAGTTGTTGATTCTGTTCCAGTATCTCAACTCGACGGTCAAGTTCAAATCGGACAGTCACTGCCTTACGGTGGCCCAGGTCGATTGGCTAAAGGAAACCGAAACGACGGTGTACAAACTGATTGAGGAATCTCCGCCAAATGGGCGTCGTTTTGCGGAGTCCGTGCGGCACATGCTGTCCCGGGAGGAACTTTGGAACAGCTGGAAGAACGAAGGTTGCAAGGAGTTCAAACGTCCGGACGCCGCGGCAGTGGCTGCAACGGCCAGCGCAGCAGCAGCGGCAACATCTGGAACGGCCACCGAGGACCAGCCGGCGACTCCGGCAGCGGCCACATCTCGCGTGGCCAGCAAGCGACCGCGTCGTCCGCTGGGAGATCTCATCCGCGAGTCGACCAAGCAGGGCAAGTTCTTCATGGGCAACCCGGAACTGACCCGGCTGTGGAACACCTGTCCGGACAATCTGCAGGCCTGCAAAGGCGACGATCGCAACTTCCTGCCATCGCTGGAGGCGTACCTTGACGGATCGAAAGAGCGCCAGGATCCGTCCTTCGAGTGGAGAGCGTTACGGCTTTTGGCCCGTCAATCGCCACACTTCTTTACCCTCTTCAACAGCACGTCCTCGTACAAGGTGGCCGACTACTTGGAGAGTGTCCGCAAGAAGATCCAAAAGGACAAGAACGATGTGAACAAAATCGAGGTGGTCCAGCTTGAGGATGTCCCGCTGAAGGACGAGCCGGGTGAGCCGGAAACGGAGGGTTTCGTCGAGGAAACGGATCAGGTTAGTTTTGAATCTTGTATTCTTAATAGTTCCTAAAGATACTCTCAACTTCCAGATGGACACCGAGCTGCTCAAGACGGAACAGCTCACCCCGGAGGAAAAGAACACCCACAAAACGATCACGGTGACGCGGGAGCAGATGGCGGAGCTGGCGCCGAGCATCGGCAAGGACTGGAAGCGGTTGGCGGCTAAGCTCGGCTACGGCACGGACGAGATTCAGTATCTGGAGTCGGAAAATGCCACCGTTGCGGACCAGTGTCGCCATCTGCTGCAGTTGTGGTTCGAGGACGACATGGACGCCAGCCTGGACCAGCTGGCCTACATCCTGGAGGGGCTGGAAATGTTGGGCGCGGCCGAGTCGGTGAAGCAGATGCTTGCCACGCTCAGCAACGACGAGAAGATTGAAATTTCCGACGATTGAGCTGGTGCTGATAGAGAGTAAGATACAATATTGAACTTTTTGAGGAAACCTCTTTCCTGACGCATTTTGGTGAATAAACTGAACTCTTATCCAACAACAAAACGCCTTTAAACTTTACTACTAATTTATTTGATCGTCATGAATTCATTTTACAACAGTAATGCGAAGCTTTTCCTAAACTTTAGGGGATGTTATTTTTATAAACGTTCGACAAATGCTTTCCTATAACAAGACATTTTCTAAAATAAAATTTGTGAAATTATGTTTTGATGATATGGTAATGTTCATTTAAAACTGCTTGGAATATCCGGATAATCATCTGGTTGCTTATTATTTGTGGTTCTTTTCCCTTACTCGTTTTATATAATTATGTAATCTGTTCAAGGAAGATGATGAAATCACCAATTTCTCTAATAATTTGCTTCAGTAAACTCTGCTTGAAACTTCTACTCTGATTAGGTAATCTGCTGACACGGGTGTCGGAAGAATAATACTTTTTATCGATACATGTTGGTAACAATCACTAAACTTATGTTTCCGGGTAGCGACAGTAAGCGTTTCCTTCGATAGCCTCCAACGGGATCCAATCCTCCGACAGGGGTAGCCGATTCTTGCTAACTTCAACCTTTAAAAACGTACAGAAAATGTCAGTTCAAAAGTTCAACCGAAACCACCCCCCTCAAATCCTCACCTCTCGCAGCACCCGCACGATATTCCCACCGACGAGCTTTTTGATCGCGGCCGAACCCCACAGCCGGTCGCGGGCCAGCTCCGCCAGCAGCAGAGGATAATTTTTCGGCGAACCGCTCAGTCCCACGTGGTCCACGCCGGCAATGGCGCGGATATAATTAATTGCCGCGATCGCGTCCTTTAGCGACATTGCCTTTTCTCCGCACCGTTCAACGTTGAGCATCAACACGCCGCCGTTTTGCGAGAGAGCGCTGTGTAAATTAAAAAAAAACGTTTAAAACAAATTGACAGTGTAGGGTTACGCAGCCCGGGAGCATGTTGACAGCTTCCATACAAACTGAGCGTACCCCTTTTTGTGGGCCCAGTGGGCCTAAGATGGCGGCCTTCAATATTATCTAGCCAAACATTTGAAAATGGCAAATAGTTTAAATAAATATAGTTTTTGCCTTATTTCGGTTTAAAACGGCAAAATAAGCATTCTGGAATCATTTTGTTGAAAAACTTGTTCAGAGATACGCCAATTTAAAATATTAGTCTCGAACAGTTGGAGGGAGCATGACGCGAAAGCCGTCACGAAAAAAAAGTTTCCCATGCAAATTTTGAGTTGCGTATTTAATGGGCGGACTCCGACGAGGCCCACTTGCCATCTGTCGGTGGATACGCGCAACTCACGAAAACTGTCATGTTAGGGGACGGCTGGGGTTACGTCACATTAACAACTGTCAAAAATGAAGCGAATTCAGGAAAAAATCTGATCTCAGCTGGGAAAAAACACCGAAGTTGTAACTAAATAAACTAAATTACGCTCGAGGATTTCCTCCGACATGATATGATATACCTTAAAATGTGATCCGGAACGGCCGCCGTCGAGCCGTTGCACGCCATCGAAGCGGGCAGCGCGTTCGACAGCAACAGAGGCGCCTTGGCCACGTTCAGGGCGACCATCATGGCCGGTTCGGAAAGGCGCGAGATTTCCACGAGCATCCCTAGCCGGTTCATCTCCTGGACCACTACCTGGAATGTCAAGTGGGTAAAGATTAGTGATTTCGAACTTGAAAAGAAACGGCACAATTCAAACCTCCCCAAAGTTGGTCAGCGTCGAGGGCAGATTCTCGTCGAAAAAGTCCGTACGAATGGAAGCGCTGGCCCATGGAGTTGTGCAGCCCAAGCCCGTCAAAGATACGAAACGTGCCCCGAGGGAATACATCGAGCGCAGGACGGCCAAGCTGGAACCGAGCGTGTGACCACCTTCCAGCCCAAAAAGAATCGCCAGCTTACCATCCGTGTGAGCCTGCTCCATTTCGTCGGCACTCTCCACAATGACCATATCTTTATTTTTCTTCACCATCCGCCTTGCGTCATCGATCCCTTCCAGGGTCAGCTGAACGGCGTCTAGATATTGCGCGGCGCACGGAACCGATATTGGCCACAGCAAGGCCCCTACCATGCTGTTCCGAACTTCGGCATAGCTTTTGCTGAAGTTCGCACCCATCTGCGGGGCCCAGTAACCCTCGACAAGTGGAGATTCCGCCAGCAATCTTCGAATAAACGCCAACCTTGCCTCCAGCAGTGACGACGATCGCAGCTGCAGTCCCAGCGGAATTCCCGCGGCCAACGCCACACAAACCAGCAATCCCGCCACGATAGCTATGATCTTGCGTGACCGTCTGCTTTTCGGAACCTTCGGTGGAGGTGGAGACATGCCATCCTTCTTGCTGTACGAGTGTATGCTTCCGTTCTTTATTTTCTCCGGGAATTTTGTGATCTCCGGCGGTAGATCGATATCTGCAATCTCGGTAAATACGAAGCAGTGCTGCTTGCAGTTTGATTGGTGCTGATGAATCGTGCCCAGCTCCATAAAATCCGCATGGTTCGGCATCGTGTTCATCTTGCGGTAGTACTGATAGTGAAGTCGACGGGGCTTCCGGTCGTCGCTGGTCGCACTACCCGGGCTGGTTGGAAGATCCAGCTTTTCGACGAAACTTGGAAAAATGTGTACGACCAGCTTTTCGTAAACAAAGAGATTATCACTCAATGGCTTTTTTCGCCTCGTGACAGGACATCCCGGACGCATGCGCGGAAAAATCCTCCAGAAGGACATTCTAGGGACAGGAGCGTTGCTCTATTTAAACTAACCGTTGCGATTGCTGTAACAAACTGAACTTTATTTTAAAAGTTTCACAATATCAGAACTCAAAAACCATGTTCTCAATAGCTTCAATTGTCTTCCGCGGCGACTCGAACGGGACCTTGGCCGGAACGTAGGCCAGCGGTGGCACGGCTGGTCGGCTGAAGCTCAGCACCATGTCCAGCATCTTGCGCGGATCTTCAAACTTGTCCCGCGCGGGCAAATACATCGATGGCGAGCAAACCGCCGGCACAGCGGGACACTCGCACCCGGCAATGAAGATTTGAACCTGCGCCAGCGGTGGCCACAGCGTTGGCATGGAACCGTGCAGCAGCACTGGCCGGCCCTCGTTGGTGTCCTGAACCAGGAAGCAGCGCTTCCGAAAGTGCACGCTGCACATGAGCGGACGGTGCGGATACAGAAGCACGGTACGGCCCGTGAACCGGATCCAGCCGGAACGGAAGGGCTCGTCCGAGGGAAAATCGAAGAAGGCAAATTCCTCCGACTCTGGCTGCGGATTGATGGGGAGTTCGGACCATTGGAGACTGCGCGCATTGCCGCAGCCGATGACTTCGCACATTTCGTACATGTTTGCCTGGAAAAGTCTAGTTTATTGCAATTAGTTTTAGTGTAACAGTTGTATAACTTTTCTAACCAGCTATCGATGAACCAAATATCGTTAAACAGGAAACACGTTAGTTAGCGCGGTTAGCGCTCTAAATCACGCGTGTTTCGTTTGAAAACAAAAACTTTGTGCAACAAACATTGCACGCTCAAAAAAAGAAGCAAAGAAAACGAATTGACTCCAAAGTTGACCCAGTTTTGAGTAGTAGAGCATAAGGTTTTATGACGTTTCGCGTATCGAGAAATTAAAAGTGAGAGTGTGTGCGTGCAACATGGAGTTAAACTTTTCAAAGTGCCATGGTTATCTTCACAGCAACTTCACAGAAAGTTTAACTCCATGTTGCACACACTCTCACTTTTAATTTCTCGATACGCACACTAGCGCACATATACTTTGGGGTCCCTACACTCAAAATCAGAAGTACCCTTCAAAAAGGGTTTTATCTACCCTTTATCTGTCATCCCAAAGAAAAAAAACCCTTTTTGAGGGTTACTTCCACCCTTTTTTTCAAGTTCACCCGTCGTCACCCTTTTGCAAAGGGTTACTACCGGTAAACTTGAAAAAGGGTGGAAGTAACTCTCAAAAAGGGTTTTTTTCTTTGGGATGACAGATAAAGGGTAGATAAAACCCTTTTTGAAGGGTACTTCTGATTTTGAGTGTAGAAACCCGTGCACTTTGAATTTTACTAAAAATATTAAGACAGAGCCGAATGGTTTTTCTCCAAAGTTTGTGTGGAGAATTAGGGCGGTTCGTCGCTGTTGCATACAAGCAAAAATTGCATGCAATATGTGGGAGTAGCGAACAGCACTAATTCTCCATACTAAATAACTTAGTACACGCTTACCAGGGGAACTCAAATTTGAGTGGATCCAATCAAAACGGCGCAAACCGTAGTCATACAAATTTGACATCGAGTACCCGAACTTAATTTTAACATGGTGAAGCCGATGTCAAATTTGACATGCGCTGGGTACCGGAAAAATCCTCCAGGAAAGCAGAAAAACGGTTCCGGGGGACGGTTAGCGGTTCGGAATGATACTGAAAAGAAAATTGTCGTTCTGTACTAGTTTTTTGTTGAATTTATTTGAATTTTAATGTTGATAAATTATAATTTCATCATTATCATTTTCAGCATTTGAGCCGAGGATCTTGTTTGGCGGAATTCGACGGAATCGATTACGGGTGGAAGAGGACTAGCGAGTGACACTTGAAGATATCGTTGATGAGGTCACGCGGAGTGTCGGTTCGGGCGATTAGCTGCAGGATGTCTCTAAGAGAGTTTCTTTGGGAGGTTGATCGAGCGGAAGAACCTTCCACGGCAACTCGAATGTAATCTTTGATGGTGTAGAGGGAGGAACCGGGGACGGGTGCGTCCTGGGTGACGTGGCCACGTCGCCGGGCGAGGACGGTGTAAACGAAGGAAACGCAATCGGCGGGGTCTTGCACTTCAACGAATAGGTACGGTTCCATTAGGCGGAGTAGGCGACTCTGCGGGAGGTTGGGACCACCTCCGCGGTGGAAGGGTTCCTGATGGGCGATGGATTGGTCCAGGATTTTGAACATGACGTTTAGAATGGGATTCCTCGTAGAGTGGTCTTTCGCGCGTGCTCCACTGGAATCCTTGCTCGATGGAGTCTTTGACGGCGCCGAGCAGAGCTTTGTTTGAGCTGGTGTTGTCCGGACCAAAGGCCCAAATCGATGGTGCCGCGACCAGATACCAGTCGTAGCTGACCTGGAAGAACTCGCCGAGCTTGTTCTCGTTTCAACCGTATGCAAACCGATTCGTTCTCAATGTCCTCGACAAGGCCCTTCTCCAGCAGTTCCGCAATCATCATAATCTTGTTGTTTTTGTTGGGAGTCTCGGCGAAACACATGAGCGAACTCGTCTCGACGACACTCTCGCAAAAGGTCACCACCGATCCGGCCATCGGCCAATCTCGGAGTACATCTTGCGCAGGTCGTGCATCGTGCAGTCCAGGTAGAGTAGAGTTCACCGGTGCTTGCGAAGCAAATATTCCCCAAAATCGGCAACACCTGCTTCGTGGTCACCAGCGGGTAAATGGTCCTCGAGGAGAAATCTGTAAAGTCCAAATATTCCGTAAGATAACTGATCGCTTCAAAGGCGGCCAGCGATACTGCGAACGGAACCTCGATCGGTTCGCTCGGCTTGGCTAATGGCAAGTGACAAGTCGTATGTTACAAACTTCAGCAGCACGGGAAGCAGCTTCACTGTAGTGGAGCTGGTGGATGAGCTGACGCGCAGAATCTACGGCATTAGCTGGAGAAGATAGATCTTGAACTCGCAGCCGACCTACGAACGTCCTACAGGTACGCTTGACCAGAACGTTCCGCAGCACTGACAAGAAGCCCTTCTGCACGAGCTTCTGCCTGACCATATATGTTCATAAAAAGCACGCGGCCCGGAAGTCAACCTTCGGTTCCTGGTCCCCCTTCGTCTTCGCCCCACCCGGATGGCCTTCCGCGGCGTTGTTGTTCTGCTTCTGGCGGTCGTATAAACGCCACTGTCCTGCCTGATCCTCCCGCTCACTCAAGCGGCTGCACCTGCAGGGCCTATTATTGCAAGCCTGTCCACTACTCCATTCCGATCGGGACCTCGATCGGTCCGAACAACTTGACCAAGGCCGGGATGATCAAGTGCAGGTAGTCTTTCAAATTGTTGCCGATTTTTTGCAGCGCGGAGAACAGCTTCGCCGTAATGAGATAATAGTCAAATGCGTAAAGTGTTTGTAGCAGCGGCAAAGAGTATCTATTCACCCCCAAAAAATCCTTAACCTTTTCGGGGTACTTGAGCAGTTCAACGGCCAGCGCTTTGTACTCTTGAAGGCGTGCTACTTCAAGATTCTCTTGCCACGGTCGTAGCTATCGTTGATGTCGGGGCGCGACTTAATCTTTCGCAGGCTAACCTGCTTGACCATGCCCCACACGGACCACGTGCGATGCGATCAGCGTATCCTGCCTCGGATCACTGCTTGTACCTAGAATCAAAAAAAAGAACATTAAAATGACCTAACAAATCATTGTACCACCTACAGGAAGTTATCTGGTCATCGTGTCCATTGTGGCCAGCAGCAAGTGTTTGATAACAAGGTACCAAACCTGTTCCGGCATGTAGGCGTGCCTACGTGGATCCTGCTCAGAATGTGCAGATGCTTTCCACCCGGAAAAGTCCGGCTTCGGAACAATCACCTCCACGTCAGTGCGTCTCTGTTTGTACAGTGCCTGGTCCTGATCGTCACACCGATTGCTGAAACCCATCCGTCCTGTCGAGCACTTGATTAATGGTTTGGTTGGCATACGAGAACGCTTCGTTCCGCTCCGAGTCGATCTCGCACCCGCGTCGCCGCCGGCAAACCACGATAATCTAGATCCAAAATACAGCGCATTCCTGGGGGGCGCGGTTCCGGGTTGGAACTCCGCCAGTTTGGTCCGAACGACTCAACGAAGGGTTTGCCGGCAGGAACCGGTCGTAGCAGCACCATCTTCATGCGGCCGGATTCGAAGGCCGTCTGCGCGTTCGGATCGCACGTGTGGATGTTGGCGGGGATGACCGGAAAGTGAATCCGGAAATGATGCGCCCGAGATAGTCGCGGTTGTTTGAGAGCAGGGTGGTAGCTAGGCGAGCGAGCTTGTTCAAGGTTTGGATCGTAAAGTTCCGACGGCCAGTGGTGACCGTTACCATCAGTGGATTCGCTTGGAACACCAAGAAGTAACCGTAAGAAATCAGCTTTTCCTCCAAGTAGTAGTTCAACTCTCCGATCGGGTCGCGACGAGCTTCCGTGTTGTGCAGAATTCTGAACAGCTCACGTCGGTCCAGGTTGCTGTAATCCAACTCGAACCGGTTCAGCTCTGCGCCCTCGTTCGCCTCGCAGAACCGCTTCAGCTCGGCCAAATTGTCATCGAACAGAGAAAGACCGTAGATAAACAGACGCGGAGTGCTCAGCAGATTAAAGTTGGAGCAATTGCGCAGCTTCGTGGTACCGGACATTCGAATTGAGCTCCTCGCCGCAGTACATGAAGAAGACGCAGCCCGGGCAAGGAATCAAGCTGTTGCTGAACTTGACTCCGCAGTGGCTGCAGGTTTCGTAGCACAGGTTGAAGTCAATCGCCGTCAGCAGCGGTTCCGCACGTCCCCCGGATTTAAGTCCTTTTCGGCGACCAGGATTCACCGGTGATCAACCTTTATTCCCTTGGCCAGGAAGGGAATCTTCGGGTTGGTGTCCACATTAATGTCCATCCGCGGACCTTGAACCGTGCCCTTCGAACGGCCAGCAGCAATCTGCTGCTTGCAGTTCAACTCCCTGACCCGCAGCTTCGGCATCAACTTTTCGGGATAATCATGCTTCTTGGCCAGATCGATGTTGTACAGTGCAAACGCGTACTCGCCCTGCTCGAAGTAAACCGCCGACCTTCAAATTCAAAAACATACATCAAAACCTAACCTCAATCAAACCACAAACGCCTCTCGCCTTACCGATTCCCGTATCCCGTGGCCAGCTGGTCCGTCTCCTTCTCCGCGAAGCACCATACCAAAGCTTCCCCATACTTCCCGTCCAGATAGAGCCGGTTGCCAGTGTTGCGAAAGCGGGCCGCGTCGGCGTCGCACTTGCCTTGTTCCGGAACCAGCAGCAGATCCCGACGCTGGTCCATAAAGTCCTGGTACAGCGTAAAGTCGGCCCGGATGACCCCACGCTCGAGGAGTATCTCCTGCAGCAGGTCGATGGCACCGGTAGGTGGGTGGCGGAAGCAGATTCGGACTCATGGTTCGGGCATGATTACTCCCTCTCAATCACAATCCGGCTCGATTACAAACGGCTTGACAGCCGTGAACCTCCAGCCCCAACCTTTAAGTTTTCTTAATATTCTTCCGGAGCGGGGCTGTTACGCGTCGCGACTGTCTCATCCGCGGAACGACGGCAGAATACTCGTGGTCGAGTCAAGCAATAGTAAAGTTTGTCCATCGTTCAGCACCTTTTCCGGCTGCGCCAAGTTGCGAAGACCATAATCGAACAGAGAATTTGCAGGGCGGCAGATTGCACCTAACCGGAATGGTCATCCGGGACGTGAACTAGTGGGTTGATGATCCTCATGGTCCATGTTTTCCGCAAGATAGTTGATCGTTCCAAAAGCGGCCAGCGATACCGTGAACGGGACCTCGATCGGTTCTACAAGCTTGACCGCGGCCGGGATTATCGAGGGAGCAAGTAGTCGCCCAGATTGTTGCCGAACTTTTGTGGCGAGTAGCTACAGCATTACAAAGCTGGTCTGGAGTTGTCGTGCAGAAGAACGCGCTGAATCTGCGGCCTGAACCTTCCGTGCTTTCCTGTTAGCCTCCACCGGCGACGCCGTCAGCGGTCGCTTTCAACTGCTTCCGGCGGTCCTTTTACCGGCGGACATTTCGATGGGTGATGGTTCCGGCGGGACGGTCGTCTTCCAGGAGGGCCATCGACGAGTATCAAGAGCTGAATATGGAGAAATAAAAATATAAAGAGATGGTAAAACTGCGAAAAATTCCGGAAATATAGCTTACCAAACTTACCAGAACTCCCATTTTGAAAACGCTAAGTCTCCAGAACTGTCACTTTTTAAATTTCAGCAAAGTCACCGAGCAAAATGAAGTTCGGTTCAGTGATCTCAAATTTGCGAAATAAAATCAAAACAAACCCATCTTAAAATTGACATCGCTGAACCGAACTTCATTTTGATTGAACGAACTTAAAATTTGAGTTCCCCCAGTAAGCGTGTAGAAGAACCATTCGGCCGACGACACGAGAAGACACTCGGAGGAAAAACCTGGTTGAAAAATGAGGGCTTTTGTTAATTTGATTTGGTTAACCGCGGTGGATTTTCTTGAAATAATTCGAACTGTCAAAAATCCACCAAAACATCTACCACATTGATCACACAAAAAACTGTGGTAGAAAAGTATCCACTGGTAGATGCTTTGGTGGATTTTTGACAGTTCGAATTATTTCAAGAAAATCCACCGCGGTTAACCAAATCAAATTAACAAAAGCCCTATGGTGAATAACTGTCAGGTGACGGGGCGCTTGCCCTTCCGCTTGTAGTCCAACACCACCACCACACGGTCGTCTTCCGTCTCCTGCGGGTCCACGTCCAGCAGCTCGATCAGTTTCTACTGATCTTGGTATCCCGTCCCGATTACTCCTCGAAATTCAACATAGCGTGCCTTGCAATCCAAAAAATGTGGCCGGAGGACAACAAAATTGAAGGGATTTTTTTTGTTTGTAAACAATCAGCGCGCGTTTGCGATGACAGCTGTAAAAACACTGAAATAAAATTCATAGAGGAATCGTGTATACACGTGAATATGGATGCACATACGGATCAACTTATGAAATAAATGCAATATATTTGGAGTGACCACCTCGTGCTGCTACCGCTGCTATCGTTAGATTGCTCCGTCCAGCAGCATCCAACGAAGTCGTTTCGTACACGCTCCCGGGTGATTTTAAGTACTTGCTACCGGCGGAACAAGGCCGGCCGGAAGGTGATCAAAAACAAGCGCTTGCGAGCACCTACGAAGTGGACAGCGGCGACGACGAGTCCGAGCACCACCCGAACCAAGAATCGCCGTACCAGCAACAGCAGAACCCACGCTCGAAAAACGCAACGCCCAGTTTGAACACGAAAGTCATGATGCTTCAGTTGCAGATTTTTACTTGAATTTCAACTCCGAGATTGTCTCCATTCCGCCGGCACCGTAGGATGCTGCTGAACCGTTACGCTTGGATTATTATTTAGCATAACCTCGAAAAATGCGTATTGTGAAATTGTAAATAAAGATAATTCATAAAAAGAAACAAAATACTTCAAAAGTTTTCCTTTTAATGAATGAAATCAACAAGTGAACCAAGTTTGGTGGGCGAAGTAAGCAGCCAATTAAAGTGAAAAAAATGAAAAGAAAAAAGAGATGGTTCATAACCCTGATGACCAGGACAATCGGAAAATTTCTCAACAGTCTTAACATGTTTATGGTGAGTTTCCTTTGCCGTATGCCGCTGAACGGACACTGGGTTGACTACCGTTGTCCGGACCATGTTTCACTCCTTGCTAGATAGAATTGTGGACCTTCAGAAAATTACGTCCAGGTGTTTTTGATATCCTCCGATTGACCGGACTCTTCTCCTCTTGACGAGTCTTCGCTCCATTTTCCACTTGTTCTCTGTCTCGATCACCGGTTTCCCGCTCCGGAGTCAGCCTTCATTCAACGGCCATTTTCGACCACCTGCATGTAAATACCCTGAAACATCCTAGACTGCGTGCCGTTCCGGGCAACTTTCTGGAAAGCTGTTTTCTCACTTTAATATTTATGTGACCACACCGGAGAGTGCTTTGCTAGCAGGAAATGTAAACAAAGTTTCGTAAGTGTCATTTCTGACATTATGTTTGACAGGTTGCCGATCGATTTCGTCGAGACTTTGGCTCGCTGAACACGGATTTGCTTAGCTGAAATCGGATTTGTACGGATTTGTTGGATTTCACACGCTGAGTCAGATTCAATCGGATTGAAACAAAATTCTAAAATTTCAGCCAAAATCCAGGATATTTCGCTGTGTCGTTCCCCTCGGTAAATTCAGTTTGACGTTTCCACACTGATGAACTGACGTGCCACGAACAAACCACTTTTGACCGCAGTTGTCTTCTTCTTGTTTGGCGTTTTTGCTTCTAGCGAACAATCTATCAACCGATTTTTCTTACAGATTGTCGAGGGAGACAGATTGGCCGATCCAAAATAAATCGGCACTGGCAACGTATGTTTTGCGCTTGCAACACTGCCAGTTTTGCTGGGCGTTAAGGGCGGTTGGTGTCCAGCACGTTTGGTGTCCAGAAACATTGGCCAATCTGTTTGCCTTGACAATCTGTAATTTTTCTCTCTTCACTAGCTCTCTTCTCTCGCTTCGCGCCAATGTTTACATGCAATGTATTGTTGAAGTCAGCATAAACTGACACACGCTTTCGCCGAAACGAACAGCGCGCTCCAAAATCGTTCTGAGCGCATACTTTTTTGAAACGACGCAGATTACAAATTGAAGCGTAGTAGTAATATCGAAAACACGTGTGGAAAAGAGAATTAGTTCAGCGAGCCTGAAGATAGATGGAGTTGGTGTTTGCTTGAGAATTTGCGGTCAGAATTTTCTCAATAGAGCTTTATGACGTTTCGCGTACGCACACTAGCGCATCATTTGATTTTGCTGGCCAGACAAAATTTAACCTCACTTTTTTTCGTGTACGTACACGCAATACATACGCACGTAGATAGCTCTATAATATGTATGGGGTGGCACGTCAGTTCGTCAGTGGTGCTACAACCCAGTCACGACGTTCTAGCAGGATTCTAGCAGAGTTCTTACAGAGCTGGATATTCTTACAGCATTCTAGCAAAAATGTTCCACCGTTCTAGCAGGATTCTGACAGAACCATCTCTGCTAGAATATTTCGTGACTGGGAAGTGTTATAGGACCTTTTCTAAAAAAAAATATTATTCTTTCAATTTAATATAAAAGTCTGTATTCGCAGACATCAAATCTGCACTACAAGTTCACTTGAATCCGTCCCTTGTTTGACAGCTGGCGTGCAAAGTTGTTTCCAAACATCAGCACCAGATGGCGAAGCTGCTTCGGCGTTCGTTTTTCGTTTGCTTGCAAAAAAATCTTCAGTTTGTGTAAAACCGTGAGCGAGAGTAGAGTCGATTCCGCAGTCGCCGGCCGCCGTTGTCTTTCGAGCAAAATTCACAGTATTTACAGGCTTGCTCTCCTGAACCCTCTGGACTTTGCCGTTCTGCCGGAAGTGTTGTTCGATCCGCCGCGCCCTTTTTCTTCCTTTGCAGCGCGACGCGTTTTCCGCTTGTTTTGTGGCAGAAATAACAAAAAAAAAGTTGTTTACGTTTCTGTTCCGGATCGATCGTGTCTGGGTCTTGTTTTCTGTGCTTGAAGGAGGGGAAAAGAAAAAGAAGCAGCCACAGGAAAGTTTCGGCGTACGACAGCGAAGACGTCGACGTTCGGGGGAAGATTGCTGCTTTTCTAATTTGCCTCCAACTGGGGAAAGAAATTTAAAGAAAGAAAAAAAAAGTGTGAGAGCGCGCGCGGCCAAAAGAAAGTCTGTTCCGTCGTTGGCCACAGCCAGCCAGCCTACCAGTGTGTTGTTTTGGGAAATTATCTCCCCTCTCGGTGTGGTGAAGCAGAAGCGACCTGCAGTGTGTGTGACACAAATTCCGCGGATCTTGGCCCCGGTGCAAGTGTCGAAAATTGTTTTGTGCAAATCTCTCGCCCGCTGTCGGTTCCACCGAGCTCGGCAAACCTGAGTGTGTGGGGGATACCAGAGTAGGAAAAAAAAAGTCACTTGCAGCACCCGGCAACAACAAACCCGCGCGGGGGAAATTGATAATAATTAGCTGCGAATTATCGCCGATTGATCGTCGAAAGAAAGAGGCGGATCGAGGTCAGAAGAAAACAAGAGTTTCGGAGTTGCGGCACCGGCAGCAGGAAGAAAGACTTCCAGGAGATAGCAGAAAATGGCTTCCATTCGCAGTGGTACCTTCCGCAAGACCCTGTCGGCGGAGGAGCGGGCCGAGATGAGGGAAAAGTTCGAAGAAGTGAGTACACTCAAAAGCCAAGCAGCCAGCACACCAAATTTAAATATAGAATAAGTCCCCTGGGGGAAGAGGAGAGAAGCGATCCCTGGGTGGGGGCCAACAAAAGTTTTGTTTTTGTGATTCGTTGGCGATAATTTCAATCGACGTTGAAGAGACGAACGTTTCTTGCGGCGAGTCGCACAAGTCTAGTTGGGAAAGGGTAAAAAAGTAGGGAGAAGCAGCAGGGAAATACCGCGGGAATCGGGAAGGAGGGTGCTGCTGACCTCATCCGTGAATGAGTCGTCACTTGTGCGCGTATCGTAATATCTCAGCGCGTAGATCTGGAAATAATGAGGGAAGAAATTACTACGTTTGATTTGTAGTAGAAATAATACAAAAAATCTTTTTAATTTTGCCAAAATATGCTCTGCTTCGCCAGAAGTTCGAAAAATCTATTGGTAGGCCTTTAGATTGTTTTAAAATCTTAATTCATCAAAAACCGAGTACCGAGTCTTTAAATTAGGTATTCAATCACTTCTTTAAAAAAAAATGCTGTCTTGCCAATCTTTTTTTTTCTAAAAGTTATCAAACTTTTCCCCTTATGATTTTAATGTCTAAAACTGTGTATTTCTGTATGATTTTTTTTTAATTTTATTTAACCTCAGAAGAGATTTTTCAAATTATTAAAATGTGAGCTGGACCGGATGGTCTCATACCAACTTTGACTGATTCACACGCATGTAAAGCCTTAATACTATATTCACCGAGTTTTAAAGTGTATCTCAAAAAGAAATATGCAGCACCAAATTTTGAAGAAAAAAAATGCGTATTTTAGTGGTCAAAATTTACATTTAATGTACTTTTAAATAAAATAAATAGCAAGTTTTGGAAAGTATAGAAAAAGTGTTAAACAGATGATATAAATTGTATTATTTTGTCCTTTTGGGTCAATACGAACCTCTCAAGAAAAGGGATCAATAAATGGCTTTACTAACAGCAGAACAAAGGAGAGAGAACGATTTCTTGGGGCTTTTCTTCACCCTCTCTGGCTTGCTTTCGCTGCCGCTTCTGCTCATTTTAAATTTTTCTTGACCGGTTCCTTCCGAAGTGTGGATACCGCTTTAACGGTGCACATAAACCAAAACTCTTGCACCCAGATTTTTGTTACAGACATTTTAGTATCTTCAAAACTACGGGTACTATCGAAATATTTTTTTATTCATCCCCTAAAGTACTGTCCACAAAGTAATTTACAACAAAGTTTGATTAATTGCACGTTCCCGTTTTTGCAGGATTGGGTCCGTAAGTTTGACTATTTTGGACTAAGAAGACAACAACTTCCTTCGTTGCTGTGCACCCTTAAGGCTGGTACAAATTTTATTTAAAGTTTTTGTCGGTATATATCGGTATCAAAGCAAAAGAAAATTCCCTTTCAAATGTGTTGTGTTTTTAGGTTTGGAGGATTGATGAAATAAATATATAAATAGTAGTACTGGAAACATTTTTAATGACAAGCCAAATCTAATTTCGATAACGGAAATAGCAGCAACGATTGCTGAATCTTCAGCTAATGATCTGTCAAACTGACACAAGAAAATTACTGAATTTCCAGCAATATAATGTGACATTTCTTTTGCTGAAATTTCAGTAGTTTTGACAACCAATTTTAGTACACTATCTGTCAAAATGACAAATGTCAGTTAACTGAGAATTCAGTAAAATCTAAAAAAATAGTGTCTACGGAAAATTCTCATTTGTTTGGCAGGATTCAGATCTATTTCTATACAATTCAGCGAAAAAAAAACTTATTTGGTAAAATTTGTTCATTTTGTTTCATGCCAAGAACTTTGTTTCTCTATTTTAAATTATACTTTTGACATTGTTATTTTCCGAAATAACAGAAGAATAGAAATTTGTTATCAACTTTTCCGAATTTCAAACAAAAAATCAAACTCGTAGAAATCTGTAAAAAACAACCATCCAACAATACTTATTTCAAAAGATGAGTAACGTTTACGCCAGGAACGAGCAAAACGCACTGTTTGTTTTGTATTTGGCACTTTTGCATTGTTATGTTTAATTCCTGAGATGTATACTTCTTGTCTCTCATCAAAAGTTTAAGAATTTAAAAATTATTACATTAACAACAAGATATTTCGGGCCTGGAAAATGTTTCCATCCGGGCAATTGAAACGATGCATTTTGTGCAATCTCATTTTTGAAAATAATTTTCAAGGATATTTCGTTTTGAACTGATACAGCTTTTAAAACTTTCAAGTGTATCAACATAATCCAAAGTCCAATCCAGCAAAATTTTAAACAGCATCAATCAATTTGAAAGGCAAGTTCTGTCATCATACGGCACGGCTGCCGCTCGATCCCCAACCGTGTCACTTTCAATCGGCATGGAACGCCGTTGTCTCTCCCGATATGGTCCTCGAGAATCGTGAAAATAGTTTATGGCTGACATCATTTTCCTGCAGTACTGCTCTCGTCTAGCTGAAATCTCCAACTGTTTTTGCCCCTCAACAACTGTGACTAGTGTTTTGTCTGTGTGTATCTCTTATTAGTTCTGATATCGCACAGAGAGCTCCACCAACAAGACCTCAAGTATTTATCTGTTTTTCTACACAGCAGAGGAGGTCTAGTCTAAGTCTGTGACCGTATATTGTCAAACCAGTTTCCGTACTCGTCATCGTTGCTCGAACGGTTCTCGGACCGATGATGACTCGCCGTGGACACACAACTTCACAGTAAATCCACCCACCAGTCCGGCCGGTTTCCAGGCGGCCAAACCGGAAGAGTGACGCCGAATGGGGACACAACACACAGCAAACGTTTTATCAATAAGTCACTCATCGTTCAGCCCTGAGCCGAAGGAGCAAGCGCAATTTCTCACTTTACGAGGCGCGGCCGGCCAGGGTCATCGTCTAGTGACCGCGCGCCAGATTGTCGTTCGGCTCAGGGAGAGTTGCTAATTGGAAAGTGGTGCGGCGCTGGAGAGATTCAATAACGTCGAGAGGGTCGTAGGAGGAGTCCATAAATAACGGCACTCGGATCTGATCTTTGGCGTGGGAGTAGACGACCTCCCAGTGCAGTTCGATCCAAGAGTCGTAGTTCACGCACTACTTGTGCCTGTAAGGAGAATAGCTGGAATCGAGAAGGTCGTCATCATGTGCGTTGAGCGCAGAACAAACGAACGACTTCAGCTCTGCCCATATTTGAAAATTCGGCTATTATGCCAAATCAAGTATTCCGAGAAAAACGCGTTTCAGTGTTTGTTACAAAATCTCCGTCAAGGCAATTTCCCATAAGAGTGGCATATTAGCCGTTTGGTTTTTCGCATCGGCAGCCAAGTCTAAACACTATTTCAGTGAAATTCAAGTTCCAGGAGATGCGTTGGAACATCCTCTACCGCCTGGTGCTAATATCTCGTTTTTCCCAAAAGTGGATATTAGCCGTTTTTTCAATGGTGGGCAGAGCTGAGATTCACATTCACGTCAAATGACATCAGCGCAAACATACAGACAAAGCAGGTCGTTCATAACGCGCACAGTGGATCAACTCGGCGACCCATGTAGACCAGATTATATTACCCGAGCGCTCAAGTTCAGGCCCGCGCGCCAGAACCCAGAACCGACTTAAATGGCCCTCGTCTTCCAATAAGAACAAGTCAACGACGACGACGACTTTAATGCGGTCGTGGAATTTATGCGAGTTTTGCTTTTCATTGAATTCTATTATGATTACCTTTTGCTTTGCCACACACTACACATACAATACGTAAGCCCTCATCTTACAAAGCTGTGGTCGTGAGAGTGGCCGCAAGTTCGGTAAGTGGCTCGCTTCCCTGATGAGTGTTGACTTCTACTGGTTCGCACACCTCGCGGTGTTAGTGTATAAGTCTGATCCCGCAGAACCTTAGAAGCAGTCAGTGGTTCTGAAGTAGTTCATCTACATATGAATTGTTTGTTCTTTTAAAGGCAGAGAACCCCTGCCCGGACAGGAATGCCAAGAATCACGTCGCGGCGGACACACATTCCAACTGAAACCCTTATACCTGAATGATTCGCTGAGTACATGCAAACGAGCCAAACTTTATTGGATTACAACCACATCATGAATTTCTGGCTTCGAGCGGGGTTCGCCATCGACTGACCAATCCGGGACGACGCGCTCTCTCGGGTCAGCAGAATATTAGTTGCCAACTCTGCACGACCTCTGCGGCTTGAATGGCGTCCGGAATTGCAAATCGGAATATACCAATAGGTGGTGTGTTGCGCAACTCCTGGCGATGATGGTTGCTGCTGCTGCTACAATTAAGGCTGTGAGGAGAATTGTGAAATATCAACTAAGGTGGTTCAGCTGGCGCTCGCAGAACTGTGATGATAGTGGTTACTTGTACCGCTTGTGTATATACGTTAGAGAGAGACCTTTCATTTGATATCTTTGTGCATGCTCTCGACGTGGCTTGCATAATTACACAAAATTGTGTACTACAGCTACTCGCGTAATTAACTGCTTCTAGTTCTACGAACAGTGACGGCGAAGGTCACATGCTGGGCACGTACAGAACTTTGTTCGATGAACTTTTGTGTTATTAACTAGAGATGATTGGGTAATGAAGGTTTTAAATTGGGATGACTGATTTTATTCAAACTTTTACACAAAACTCCATTCTAATACATAAAGTTTAGTTGAGGCATTTCTGATCAATCCTCGGGAGTCGGGAAAATAAGAGAACTTGACGACATGTTACGTGAAAGTTAACGCGACTGTTCTTCAAGAGAAGGAGTCAACGAACAGGACATAGCCCTTTGTTAGGGATGTCGTCTGGACGTCACCAATTTCAAGCATTGTTTGGACATACAGTCCAGACTCGATTATCCTAAGCCTCGATTACCCAAAGTTTCGATTATCCGAAGTTCGATTATTCGAAGTTTGATTATCCAAAATTTTGTATGGGGCTTTGGATAATCGAATGATGAACAAAACTTTTGTTCACGTTTTTTCTATTTTCTTGCTTTTAACATCAATTCGAGTTCTGAAAACCTATTTTAGTCAAATATTATAATGGTTGTCTGTTAAATTACCTAATCTATTTTCTCAATACAGTCACATCGGATAATAGAATCACAAAAAAAAACTTTTTCGCTGTCTCATTTTCAAAATTTCACATCGGATAATTGAATCACAAAAAACGTTTTTTCTTTGTCTAATTTTATATTGTGAAGCTTAAACTATCCCTTAACTAAAAATGATTAATAATTTACATTTAAATGATGTATACCAAAATGGCGGTGATGAAATATCGAAAAAATACATATTTTTTAATTTAACAGGCAATCAAGTATTCAATTTTGACTAAAAGTGGGTCGCAGAACTAAAATTTGATGTTGAATGAAAATAAAAAAAAACGAAAATGTTTTTTATCTGCGATTCGATTATCCGAAGTCCCATAGAAACATTCGGATAATCGAAACTAACTCAAAAATCCAAAAATACTTATTTTTCATAGAAAAACGTTACTTAATCCACCTTAAGGTGGTTGGTGCCTTCCTCACATTAATGTTGTATTTTTAATTGTATTAATTTTTTTTTAATTTTTTTTCCTTTTTTTTTATAATTATTGATTTTACCAGAACAGCAATTTTCAATTCTTTTTTTACCAACTCTCCAAAAAAGAAGGAGAAAAGGGGGGGGCTGTAATTGAATTTAAAAGGGCTGATATGCCAACATTAGGTGCACGATGGAATTGCATGCTGTACCCCTAGTCTTAGTAAACAGACTTTTTCCAGAAGTGACGCAGACACTGTGTGGCAACCGGGCGATACGCATGCTGCGCGATTCTCGCGTGTAAGCAAAAAGACCCGGCCTTTGAGGTTATGCAAAATTTACCCTTTTTTGTAGCTACAAAAAAACTTTTTCTTGGCATAACTTTAAAAGTACTTCACTAAACAGAATAAAATTTAATAGGGTCTAAGGGGACCCCAAAACGAACAGAATAAGGTGGATCCGGCCAAAATCGGTTTAGCCAGTTCTGAGATAATCGTGTGGAAAAAAAAAATCATGTCTACACACATCCCCACAGACATTTGTTCAGAATTTGATTCTGAGTCGATAAGTATACGTGAAGGTATATCTAGGAGTCGTATTTGAGAAGTTCATTTTTCGAGTGATTTTATAGCCTTGCCTCAGTGAGGTGAGGAAGGCAAAAAAAATAGTTTCAAGACCTCTGCCATTTTATTAGAAGGGAAATGTAATGTTCTCTGAATCTGTAATAATAAAGGTATTTTTTTCTACACAGCAACAAATCAATTCCCGAAATCGTGAATTCACGAGTATGGTGCATTTGCACTATAATCGTGAATTTCTTCATGGTTCTCAAATTCATTAACACAATTCACCATTTCGGGAAATGATTTTTTTCTGTGTTTAGTGGTAATCTCCTACAAAGCTGTAGAGCAGGCGATAAAAAAATATGTAAATACAGAAAGGGTTTGCTTGTAACCATCACACGTTACCGCGAATTTACGAAAAAAAAAGTTTTTCTGATGACTATTTTATCAAATTCGAGATTTTGAGCCTATCTCACAGTACAGACATGCATAACAATGTTCATTTTCATGAATTTATACACTTTAAAAAAAATACCATTGTAACCAATTTTTCGGTCAAATAAATTTTCAGAGTTTTTTTAACATTCCAACGCCCAAGGCTCCAAAAAAGTTGGAACGGTAACTTCAACTCGCTGGTTCTCGGGCATAACTCACCCAATCAAGACAATTCTTTTTTCCATTGATTTGTTAGAATGTCTAGATGATCCTAAAACTTTGCAGAACTCAATTTAAACAAATCTGTAATTTTTGCAATCGAAAACATCGTTCCAACTTTTTTTTTCGCGTGTAAAGAAAAAATCGCAAAAAATCCGCGAAGACTTTCGTTTAAAAAAAGTTGGAACGATGTTTTCGGTCGCAGAAATTACAGATTTGTTCAAATCAAGTTCTGCAAAATTTCAGAATCATTCAGACATTCTTACAAATCCCTGGAAACAAGAATAATCCCGATTGGTTGAGTTATGCCCGAGAACCAGCGAGTTGAAGTTACCGTTCAAACTTTTTTGCCGTTCCAGTGTTAAATGGTCTTATAAACACATGAAACACAATAGCTTTAAAAAAAACTCTAGATTTGGTGTTCGAGAGCACCATCTGGCCATATGACAAACACAAAAAATAAGATTTTTTTTTCTAAATAAGGGCAAACCTCATTTGCAAAATGCATTATGTAATCACCATTCAAAAACAATGTAAACAATTCGCAATTTAACAACAAAATTAATTGTGGATACAGAGAAACCTCTTTTTACGCGGTGCGTTACGTTTTTCTAATTTGTTGATTTATCAGGAGCGACGCAACATTTTTGCAATCTTTTAAAAGCAATTTGTAGGTTTTGTTAAGATCTACAAATGCTTTTTGAAGCTTGCAAAAATATTGTATGGTTTAAGAGAAATCTACGAAACAAAAAGCGTAACGCCACCGCGTAAAAAGATGTTTCTCTGTAGTTGAAAAATTGATTGTTGAATATTAAGTCTTTTAAGTGTAATTTTACCTAGGGCTCATCCATAAACTACGTGGACATTTTAGGGGGGGGGGGGGGGGTATGGCGTTTGTCCACGATCCATACAAAAAAGTTTGTCCACGATGGGGGGGGGGGGTTGAGATTACCAAAAAAGTGTCCACGTGGTTTGTGGATGATCCTCTAAATAAATGTGTAAAAATTAAATTTAACAGAAAATTATGAAATTAATTCCTGATGTCAAATAAAACAATTGAATTATGATCCAATAGAATGCATCTCAATATATTGAAAGAAAAAAAAACTGGAAAGAACTAATCAGCAACATTATTTTTGTTCCTATTTAGTTTCCCTAACAACCTTCCAAAATTTGGAAGCGATTTTTTAAGTCTATGATTCTCGCAGAGCGATTGAAATTTATATGGAAATTTCAATTGGGAAACCCACATTTTTACATTTTTGACTGTACAAAATTCATGTTTTATTATTTTATGAAACTTACGATTAAACCATACAATTTCGCTTTAGGTTTAAGTTGCTCATCATTCTGATGTGTGCTCGGCATACCATTTCGAATTAACTTTTTGTCTAGATTCGATGTTAGTGGGCAAAAGTCTACCTTTTCCTGGAATAAGATACAACAAATAAACCAATAACTATTTTTAAGCTTAACAAACAAAAACAATGCTCTAAAGTTAAGTATAAATGCTCAAAGCTGGTCTGAAATTTTTATGTTTTAGACCAGCTTTGGACACGTTATATCTTTTGTTAGAAGCAGTTTAGCATCATATTTTGTCAAGAACGTTTAAAAGCAGACCATAATACTTCATAACTTGGTTTTAAATTTGCTTGAAAACTAGAAATTAAAATAAAAACAAAGCACAACAAACCTGGTATTCCCATACAAACTCGAACGAAAAATTAAATCGTTTTGTGCAAATTGTAGAATAAACCACTCGTCCCAAAATCTGAGGCGTTGTTCAGGACCCCAAGACAAATTGAAAAATTGCTCTGCTGGAAAATTTATTTGAGCAGTTGTTATTACAGTTCTGGAGCAACATTTGAAAGGGGCGGTACGACATTGCTCTTACGGCCTTTCATTACACGCGTTTAAATGGGACGAAAGGCCGTAAGAGCAATGTCGTACCGCCCCTTTCAAATGTTGCTCCAGAGTTCAACGTTCTACTCCTCTTTAAACCCCTTTAAACTGACTGGAAAACTCGGAAATGAAAAGCAAAGGAAGAAAAATCCCTGCAGTCTGGCGTTCTCGTTGCAATATGCAGTTTCCACTTGTACAAATTGCATTATCCGTTCTATCCATTTTGCACAACTCCCACCAAGTATCACATAACGAACGTTGGGTCTCTTGACGCAGTCGTTAGGGTGAGTTGTCAAATTTTGAATCATATTTGAAAGGTCATAAATTGAACTGCACATAAGAATAACAAAACTCAGAAAGTGCATCTTTTTATCATTCTAAAAATTATGAGTCAACAAATTGTTATCTACACCCCACACTACTACTCTCTTGTATGGGTGAGCATGCTGCCAGACGGGATGCTAACATCCCTAGCCGGAACCGGCGTTTTACACCAACACACGCGCATCTCCACCCATTCACACACTTTCAGCGCCAAACAGGATAAGGGCGTGTGACACGGGCGGCGTCGCGACGGCGTACAACGGCCGGCGTCGTCTGCGCGTGCAAGTGTGTTGGTGTCGTCGTCAAAACGAGGTCAATCGCCGAGATGCCGGCCCCGGGTTTGTCTCGGCGGCGCGAATTCCCGGCCCCACACTCCACCCTCCGGCGATCAATCGATAACGGTGCCATGTGCTCGCCAGGGACCGAAGGGAACTCAGCAGAAGAAAAAATACGACCTACGCAGCTGCCCACCATAAGTCGTCGGAACTCTCTTTAATACCTACAAACAAAAAAAAAGGAATAAAGAGAACATGGTGTGGAAAGGAAGGAAAATCTGTAAACAACCGGTGGAATTGGTCACGCGGCTGGCCCCATGTCCGCTGGCTGTCCCAGACTGTGGTGGACCGGACCATCATGGCATGTCGCTCGCAAGAATGTTGCAAAAGACAACGACCTAACCAGAGAGCCCAACGGAAAGATACGACACAGAGTGTGTTAAAGTCTGCGGAAGAAAGATTCGCCGATGAATGTGTTCAGATAACCCAAGACCAGAACGTCGGATCCCCATGGAAGTGTTGTCAGAATTATTTTTTTGTATACTTATACTTTTTTACTCAAGACATCAATATTTGCCAAAGCTTATTTATTTTGGAAAATAAAAATCAATTTATGTTTTAAACTAAACCAAGTCAGAGCAATTCTATGACGCCTTTTTTTAATTTTAATTTTTACATTTAAGTTTGCTGAAACTTGTTGGGTGCGGTTTGCCCAAAAAGCCATTTTGCATTATCAGTTCAACTATATTATTTTCCATACAAATTTGGCAGCTGTCCATTAGTGTGGTTCAGGGCTCCTTGGAAATGCAAAAATGTCAGCAAGACCGCTGCATTGTTGATAAAAACATTGTTCTATGTCCACAGAAGCTCCCCTGAAATTTTCAGCCAATTTGGTTCAGGTTTCATCAAAGCTCTATGGCTTTTAAGTTTGTGTGAGATTTTCATTGTTTTACTATGGGGAAAAAACCTTTTTATATTTTGTTACCGCAAAAAATCACAATTCCAATCAAATAAACTAAAACTTCAGATTTATAGAGATTATGGTATGGAGAACAACTTTCTAGAACATCACAACTTAATCTGAACTAATCTGGCTTAGTTATTAGTGGATTAAGCCAAGATGTACTTACTGTATTTCGCAAAGGGCCAATGCTGGCATTTTTTCAGATTTCATCTAGGCGCTCACTGTGATCTGTTTTTTTCCTCACCAGGCAACTTGTTTGTTGTCACTGTCAAAATATTTTTTCAAGTCAAACAATGAGATGGTTTGTTGAGATCATCCGGACAAATTGACCAGTTTTTTTAATGTTTCAGGTCCCACCGCGGTGCATCAAGAAGAACTAGGAACTAATCATGCAGCAGACCCAATAAATTTGAAGTGGCCTGTTTTCCCTGGAGTTCCTGAAGTTTTTAAGGGCGATGTGGCAGATCTTAAAACAATCAGCTTACACGACGGAACTGCGAGATCATGCTTAGAGGTCCTAGACGGAGGATCTCTGGCAGGAGTTTAACGGCCTGGCATAAATCGGCCAATGTTTGAATCACACGGCATGGATTTAGTAGAATGGAAATAAAATCTTACCAAAGTAGGGTAAATTTAACAATGACGTTCTAAATAGATGGAGCAAGAAAAATGGAAAATCCAACGAACCATTTTTAAAAGGTTGTTTGACTATTTATCGAATATCTGATGTTGGCTTGTTATATAGAAATTCTGAAAAACTTCACTTGTTTTTTTTTTGTAATTTCTCTGTTCCTTAGAGAAACTCAGTTGTGTTGGTCCGAGCCGGAGATTGCTCTCTCTTAATTTCCTGCTAATTAATAGAGAATCAAAACTCATAACTTGATTAAAGCTTAGGTTTTAACTGCGTGAAAGCTCCTGCCCCTGTCTAACCTAGAGGTTAATTCGTTAGCTCAGTCCAGGTGTAGGAGTCGTCTCCCTGGGTCCTGTCTCGGTGGAGTCGCTGGTAGGCAGTTGGACTAACAATCCAAAGGTCGTCAGTTCGAATTCCGGGGTGGATGGAAGCTTAGGTGTAAAAAGATGTTTGCAATTGCCTCAACAATCAAGCCTTCGGACACCTAGTTTCGAGTAGGAATCTCGCAATCGAGAACGCCAAGGCAATGCTGTAGAGCGAATAATTTGATTTTTGAAGGGAGGTTATTGGCATGTTTGTATTGTTAAGAAATTTGCCTTCGTATCAATTCAACGTGATATTCTAATACCAAAAATAGAAGTCTTGCAAAAACGGTTCGAACTCATGACTTTTGTTGTACGTACTACACAATACAGAAAAATATGGCGGACCCCGAAGGTCAGCAGAATTCGAATGAAGTCACATGCCCAAAGTTCGTCGAAGGAATCATTTTTGGAAAAAAAAAACAAAATTTATGTTGAGTTCTCGAGATCCGGCTAAAAAGCCACAATGATTATCAAGGAAGGGTTTCACATTCTCTCGAGCTCTAAGCTGGTTCCTACTATCGTAGACCACCACACCTTGGGCATCTCGTAAGAGAATCACTGGTCAGCCGGAATCAACAGCAGCAGACGCCCCATAGCCACAGAATTCTTAAGTGTCGAATATAGACGAAGGGACCAACCAGTCGCAGAAGCAGCAGAAGTCAATACCGATCAAGCAGAGTTCTGGTGAGAGGTCTGGCTCGGAGGATCGAACTGGGGTGATGATAGTGACCAGTACCTTGAGTTTGTGGAATATCACAGATTCACAACGAAATTCAAAAACTGCTCGGAAGGGCGCTAAAATACTTTTGGCTCATTTTTTTTCTAAATTTGAAGGAGACAGACATGGGTTCGACTAAACATGAGCTGAGAACGATTTTAAGCCAGAGTTCCTCAGTCTAGGAAGATTTCGAGTGTAGCAGTTCCGTCGTGTAAGCTGATTGTTTTAAGATCTGCCACATCGCCCTTAAAAACTTCAGGAACTCCAGGGAAAACAGGCCACTTCAAATTTATTGGGTCTGCTGCATGATTAGTTCCTAGTTCTTCTTGATGCACCGCGGTGGGACCTGAAACATTAAAAAAACTGGTCAATTTGTCCGGATGATCTCAACAAACCATCTCATTGTTTGACTTGAAAAAATATTTTGACAGTGACAACAAACAAGTTGCCTGGTGAGGAAAAAAACAGATCACAGTGAGCGCCTAGATGAAATCTGAAAAAATGCCAGCATTGGCCCTTTGCAAAATACAGTAAGTACATCTTGGCTTAATCCACTAATAACTAAGCCAGATTAGTTCAGATTAAGTTGTGATGTTCTAGAAAGTTGTTCTCCATACCATAATCTCTATAAATCTGAAGTTTTAGTTTATTTGATTGGAATTGTGATTTTTTGCGGTAACAAAATATAAAAAGGTTTTTTCCCCATAGTAAAACAATGAAAATCTCACACAAACTTAAAAGCCATAGAGCTTTGATGAAACCTGAACCAAATTGGCTGAAAATTTCAGGGGAGCTTCTGTGGACATAGAACAATGTTTTTATCAACAATGCAGCGGTCTTGCTGACATTTTTGCATTTCCAAGGAGCCCTGAACCACACTACTGTCCATTCAAAGATGATTTGTGAAAATTAAAAAATCTGTATATTTTATAGAATTTTTTGATTTATTTAGCTCTTGATCAATGTTGTCCACGATGGAGGGGGGGGGGGAGGGATAACAGATTCTCTAAAAAGTGTCCACGTGGTTTATGGATGGTCCCTAAAAATTAATTTTCAAAACACTAGGGATTATAAAATGCCATCTCTTCAGAAAATTAGAGAAAGAGCAAACAATCTTTGACTTAGTCATAATGTTTTGAAAAAAAAATAGTGATTTAAAAAAAATAGTCTCTAAGCAGCAGCGATGGAAGAATCATCCTCAATAGAAAATCTTTTGACGTTCATCAAGAGAAAAATAAATCAGTAGAGACCATGGCTCTCAACGGCTTCAAATTAAATGGAAAATTTAATTTGCAATCAAAAAGTACTTTGATGATTTTTTTTATAATACAGTCCAGACTCGATAATCCGAAGGCTATGGCAAAATTTCACTTAGGATAATCAAAACTTCTGATAATCGAATCACGGAAAAAAAATGATTTTTCGTTGTCTTATTTTTGATTGTTAACCACTCAAAAAAAATTAGAATTTTTGAATCCAAGATGGCGGCCAAAATGACGGTGTTGAAAAAAATGCATTTTTCAATTTAATACGCAACCAATCATTCAAATTTGACTAAGGTGGCAGAACTTTAATTTGATGTTAAAGAGGGAAAATAAAAAAAAATACGAATGACTCGATTATTTGAAGTCCAATACAAACCTTCGGAAAATCGAGTCTGGACTGTATATAAAGTGCATCGTTTTCAAGATATAGCCATTTTTAAATATTTTTTTTTATAAAAAATAGTGCACGGGACCGTGGTGTAGGGGTAAGCGTGATTGCCTCTCACCCAGTCGGCCTGGGTTCGATCCCAGACGGTCCCGGTGGCATTTTTCGAGACGAGATTTGTCTGATCACGCCTTCCGTCGGACGGGAAGTAAATGTTGGCCCCGGACTAACCTAAAAAGGTTAGGTCGTTAGCTCAGTCCAGGTGTAGGAGTCGTCTCCCTGTGTCCTGCTTCGGTGGAGTCGCTGGTAGGCAGTTGGACTAATAATCCAAAGGTCGTCAGTTCGAATCCCGGGGTGGATGGAAGCTAAGGTGTAAAAAGAGGTTTGCAATTGCCTCAACAATCAAGCCTTCGAACACCTAGTTTCGAGTAGGAATCTCGCAATCGAGAACGCCAAGGCAATGCTGTAGAGCGAATAATTTGATTTGATTTGAGTGCACATGTTCGGCATAAAAAAAAATTCGGTGGGCTGAGAAAACTTCTTACATTTTGGTTTTTTTCAATTTGCTGATATGGCCTTTGGTTGCTGAGATATCGTCATGCAAAGATAAAACAAAAAAAAAAAGGAAAAAATTGCAATAAGTAGCCTTTTCAATTTTGTTTTTTTAATTTAATAATCAAGAAATACTTTCTGAAAGGGATAAAAAACTTTTATTTTTGACTTTTTCATATGTTGGGCTAGATAACTCTTTTGATGAAATACCGTTTTCAGCCAAACATAGATGAATTTTTAAGCTCTACTCATGCAAAAAATAGTTTTGTGATAAATTAAGAAAGCTATGCGCGAAAAAAGAAGGATATCAAGTCTTCCCACCCTCGCTTTCTAGTTAAAAATTAAGAATAGTTGAGTGTTACTTGGATAGACACATTATCCTGATTTCTTTTCAATGGTTTTGAGGCAGTAACAGTAGCGTGAACAAGTGGCAGGATACTTTGTGCATTAAAAAAATCTTATTTGTTACTTTTCATGGAGAGATTCCCTAGATTTTTTTTCGAAGATTTAGCTTTAAAACATCTTGAATCCGTTTAATTAAAATTTCACAAATTAATTTGCCGTTTCAAATTTTAACTATATTTGGCATCCCTTTACCATCCAGCCAAGAAGAAAACGAGCAACAAATTGAGAACTCGGGGCGTCGGCCGGGATCTCCCGCAATCTTTTACCCCCTGTCGTCGTCATCGTCGTATTTGTGGCATCAACAGGCCAAAGAACCATTAAATGGAGCATTGAAGAAAAAAATCTGAATGAGAGTAGAACCACTGAGAATACGACGACACCCAAAGAAGAACGAGCAAAACGAACGGGTTCATTCAGACATGGTGGTGTTGTTTTTCCACAAGAATACACTGTCTACGTGAAAAACCGACGCAAATGACTTCATTCCGATGGCGTGAGTGGACACCCTGGGGGTGCCGGAAACCAACGAAATTGAGCACCGGTCCATACAATCATCCAAAGGTGTGCAGTTCCAAATTCCACCGAATGAAGCCGCTTGATCGCTCAATCAAACAGACGTTTCGCCGTGGTGCTGGAAAGCCCCGGCATATCCGGACCATGGAAAGGCCGCCCGTCTGTCGCTGATTACATCCGCGCAAATTCCTCCACGTCCACGAGAAGGTACCTGCGGCTACAGTACACAATTCTCAATTAAATGACCCAGCGGTGGTCTCTCTGCAGAACGCGTGGCAAGTTTCCCTCAGCTGGTGGTGAACAAAACGGAACCAAAACGGCAAGAAGTTGTGGTCCAAGTTTACCCCGTGAACGCACTGTTCAGTGCTGTTTTGCATCAAGATCGAGTCTTACAATAACAACCCACGCAAAGAGAGAGCGAGACAGAGCTATCGCTTAACGTGTGAACCATAAAATCTTACGCAAAACTGAAGTTGAGCAGCAGCTAAGGCCACCCCGTTTAGAGAAGAGGGTACTCTGTACAGGCTCTCTGTTTTGTTTAACGGATGCCCGTAGAGCAGTTAGTAGCATCTGTACAAGTTCAAGTCAAGTTTATTGAGGCCGATGCAAGGCTACTGGTTCAAGATGTTTGTACTGCTGACATTCGTTGTAAGTGAGGTTAAGATAAAATTAGTTGAGAAGTAGTTTGGAGCTAATGATTTCGTCACATGTTTTTAGAAATGCTGTGTAATTCAACAGATATCAGAAAAAAAGCTTTAGACAACTCAACCGTACAGAGACTGCTATCAGAGATTCCAAGCATCTTTGTTATCTTCCCAACAACCGGTACATACACATCGCAAGACCCTGAAATTCTTCCGCCCTTATCCAGCACAGTGTACACGACGGGAGCTTTGTCACAGTTTCTACGACGACGATGACGCAACTTGGCGGGATGTCAACACGGCCAACCCGAGTGTCGTGTACATCGTCTCTAACAACAAAACAAGCACCTCACCAAGGTCAAGCATTCCGTCGTGTATCAAAACAGTTCCTTTCCTGGTTCAGCAAAACGTGCTTCGACGGAGAGAATGCCCGATGTTTTGATTCAGCGCTCTCTTTCTACGATTGACGGACAGCCGCGTGTTATTAATTATTCAACGAGTTATATTGAGGATCGCTTCGGGAATCAATCTGATCGATCGGCGACGTAGACGTCGCTCAGTTTGGCATTCAATTATTCACGCGCAAACGCAAAATTAGTCACGATTCCCGCTTGGACTGCTATGGGTGACCTGGTTCCAGTAGCTTTTAATACCTTTAAAAGTCCCCTCGGCATACGTTCTATATTGAGGGACTAGTTGTGATCTAGAACAAGAATTGTGTCATTCTCAAATTCCTTTTTTGCGGTTTAGCGGTTAAGAAGTGCTCTAATATGGTCCGGACTATGAGACGCTACTGTTCTACGAACGGTGTACAGATTCACTATACTACACGTAACAAGTTGCATTGAAATAGGAGTCTGTAACACGACTAAGATTCTATAACATCGATATCATCTTCCCAATATGTCCTTTGAAAAGGTTTCAAACTCTAAATCTGAGGTTGTCACAACCACAAACTGCTACCACCATCTTTTGATAGTAGTCGTTATGCGGCATAGATTTGCGGTTTTCCATCCGGATATCGGATTCACCCCAGTCAGCCAAACACCGGTTCTTTTTTTTTTTTTTTCTTTTTTCTTTGGGGGGTAAGGCTAAGACCACAGTTGATCCAACTCGCCAAACACCGGTTCTCGTACCAATATTATGTTGCATAACCCCTGGGTTGGCATTGCTCCAAAAGGGTCAAATTTTGTGATGACAAAACGTGGATGTTCTGTAATAACAACTAGGAAGATATAGTATCTTTGCGAATGTTTAACAAATCATTTCTTAAAAGTATGGCAACCTCTGCTGGGTATCAGCTACCTACTCTAAGTAACAGTACAAATCCAAGATATAAACCATTGATGCATTGATGTCGTACTCTTTATTCATATTGAATTAAAAAAAATGGAACTTGCATGGTTGGGTTTTAAACGCTATATCAACCTTCATTATCGATTAAACGCTATATCAACCTTCATTATCCAAGTCAATATCTTTGGCTCGCTGGGTGAGTAAAGTTTGTGAAGCGATTGCAAAAGCATCGTGGCAACAACACACTTCACCCGAAATGGGAGCAAGCTGGGATGTTTGTGCGAACCTCTCCTTCTCCTGCAAACATTGATATCGCGTGGTCGATTGGCAAGCAGCAAAAAAAAAACTATCTATTTATTGCTTCGCAAAGTCGATAAGAGCTCGATAACAGGCACTTTTTTTTCATTGTACACAATGTTGTTGGGAAAGTGTTCGCACTTTGGATGACGCAATGGTGCTTGCCAGAACTTGTGAAGCAACACAGCATGTCAATCATCAATTTTGGCGCTAGTTTGTTTCCACAATATGCTGCTGCTGGTAGCCGTGATGACCGGACAACTCGAGATTGAGTTTGATCAAGACGAATTGACAAACTTTTTCAATTAACGGGTGCCTGTAATTGAGTGTGCAAAGATTGACTTGGGCCGATACCGCGGTCAGCAGTACAAATTGTTTGCAAGTGAGTTATTCACATAGATTACCGTCGATGCCTTCCGAGTTACGATGCCATGCTATCAACTTTTTTCTTCTATTAACATATAATTAACTTAGTATAATTGTTCGGTCACTTTCTCTTCAGGAAATAAGCTTAAATAAGCCATTACTAGCCATCAACGATGCAGTCATTCTTCAGAAAATATGATACGTGTCTTGTAACCGTACACCTGGCGACTAATTAAAATAATGCAAAGGAATCCAGCGTTGAATAGGGCGAACTCTGCTACTGCTGCAACTGCTGTTTCAGTGTATTTATCATAATGAAGTGTGCTCTGGTGTCTGGTGTCCGTGTTCTGGTCATTCCACTAACCGCAGACAATAGACACTCCCGGAGAAAGAGTATCTCTTGACTTTTTTTTGATAAGGTCCTATAAACAAATGTAAACATTGAGTGTATCCCGCTTACTCCGATGGACTTTGACATAAGGTGTGAAAGGGATACACTCAATGTTTACATTTGTTTATAGGACCTTATCAAAAAAAAGTCAAGATCTGTTCTTGACAAAGTGTCTGCAGACACTCGAAGAAAAAATGTGGAGCAAAATTTCCATTCCTTGGATTAAAACACACAAAAAAAAAATGCATTCCATTCGCCTCGTTCAGACCACACAGGAATGCTGCACTTATTTGCGCGCCATGCAGAAAACATTCATTTTTCTTCAAAACAACCCCCGCCCCCCCTAACTCCACCTTTAGTTATTGTTATTAAGCCCCGGCTCTGGAAGGGGGACTCAATTAAGCCGCCACGACTCACGACTACTGCTCGCGACGCGTCCAGCCTTTTGCTTTGCACATAAATAAACAGCTAAAAGCACTCTCTTCTAAACAAAGGCCGTGTCGCGCAAAAAGTGGGCAAATATCAGCCACGTGACCCATTAGGGTGGAGCAGCGCTCTGGTTTGTTCTGGTTCAGGCCATGCCATCGTCAAAGATCATCATCTGCACTTGAAGCTTATCGCGAAACCGCGCAGTACTCTACAGCTTCCATGGGTGATTTCGGTTTTCTGTTTACCAACAATCCGTCGCGGTTCGGCTGGCGTGACAGCGGCGCCATCGGATCTGTGGCGTGCCGGGTTGCTTGGTTTTCTCACCGATTTTTTTTTCCTCTTCACCACGCTCGATTAACTCCACGAAGAGTGGAATAACATCCAAGCTTTGTGTAGATGGTGACAAAAAAATTGTACTGGTAACTGGAATCGAACCCAGGACGATACAAAAATCTATTGTTTAAACTTGTGCAACAGTTGACAAATTGCTCCCCTCAAGTGTTTCATTCTCTAAAAACTCTATTGTCGCGCTACTTCTTAGACTGACGACTAAGCTTGAAAAAAGAAAAATTCCAAACGAGCGTAGATTTGTGGAGCGAAACACCACACCAGAGAGCGGGAAAACAAGTAATTAGACGAACGATTTTGGGACGGTTGAATGGCTGGTTAGCGGCGGCATATTGGGGCCATTGTTGTTGTTGTCGTACATTGTCGGCTTGATGACAGGCAACGGCCTTTTAACGTCGCGATTGAAGTGGTTCGGTGCGATAAATAAGTCATTTTTAGTATTTAAGTTAGCCGTATACTTTGGCGAAAACTGAGCCAAGTTCGTTAAATACTTCAAGTAGCGATTCGTGGAGTTAAACGTTTCTTGACAAAATTTGTACCAAAAGAACAATATCAATGGAATGTTGCTTGGACGTTTAAGTGCCACTATAGCAAAGCGTGGGAGTTCGTGTCCGATTTTTAGCGATTGAAAGGTTTATCCAAAGATAGAAAGAAGTGCAACAGCAACCAGTGCTGGTAACGCCAACGGGCCACTTTGGGCCAAGGTTTGTTTGGCTTGAAGGTGTGAGATCCAAGGCGCGCACTACCAAAGAGTGTTGGCTTTTAAGTGGTAGTAAGAGAAACAGAACAAAAACTTCAGAGTTTGGACGAGACTTGAACTTACAACTCTAAGAAAACTCGCTTAAAAAATGTCATCTTTAGATTACGTTGCTCCAAGTAAATTTCATTAGGTTTCCTCATGTTTGAATTACTTAGAAAAGCCTAAACTAAAATTGCAAAGAGCGAACTCGTACATATACGAAGTTTTTCCTCTTCGGTTTGAAGTTTACTTCAACTTCGACATGTAAATTAGTATCAATTTTCATAACAAACCTTGTGTGGCTATATCAGACTCAAGTGCATTACCGTTCGGCTTAACTAGCGCAAAATATGGCATAATTATGTGGTTCTCGATGTGATGTGCTTCGTCCCAATACGGGCCCACTTTTTCAGGCTAAATTGGTTGGTGCTGATGGACGCCGGCGACGACGATGCTGGCAGCTGCTACTGGTGTAGAATATCGAAAACACACTAGCAGCGAGATAAAAGTGCAATTAATACACATTATGGGCTAGGGTGGTTAATCAGTCCAAAGCAGTACGGGAATTTGAGTAATTTTATGGAATAATAATTTAATAAACAACAAAATTGTTGTTTCAAAATGCCATTAAACTTAAAAAAGTGTTAGCCAATTTATATGAAGTACCTGCCACTTAACGGCATACACTCTGTAGTCCGCGATTGATTAACGTAAACACACACAATTTGTTTTTCGCGGTACCGTTCTTTCGTAAGTGGAGCCAATCGAGAAATTACTGCTGCTTCTGCTGGCCCTGGATTGATCAATCTCTCTGTACAGCATTTACAGCCCTAATTGGTACAAAATTTGGTGCGTTTGTATGAATATTTGAACTTAATTAGCTTAAGTTTTTAAGACCCCATTGGTTTCTTAATCTTCTGTTGTGTACTTTCAAATGAATGTTTGTTAATTATTTACGAGTTTGCTTTGCTATTTAGCACAACACTCAACCTTCTAGAAGGAAAGGCCAACACTCAACCGGAAACCAGAAAAACCACTCTGCTTGGTGTCGGAACATTGTGGATCCCGCTATTAGGCTGACGACGATGATGTCACAGCCGAACGCCAAGAAAATACGCAACGGTCGTGACTGATAAACGTGCCAATGTCGCCGAGGCGCGTGTATTGCTTTTGAATTTCAATTAAGACAACCTTAACGTCAACCCAGTTGACGCTCACCATCGCGTATTGTGGTTTGCATCGGAAAGTTCCTTGTTCTGTGCGCGACTTGACTCATCGTCACCTGTTGGGTGGGAACCCAACATGGTGGACCCATTACGCGGGGGTCAGTGAATCAACCGCAACGTAACTCACCTTTCCCCCAATAGCGCGAGTTATCTTCGAGGAAACGCACGAAAATCATGCAATTTAAATATGATCAATCTCTGCAAAGGGGTGACGCACGGATGACGTGTTCTCACCAGTTCGTGACTCATCGTAAATCTGTCTTGGGAACAATCCGTCCGTCATTCTGAAAGGGTTCATTTTTAATAGCTATAAGTATATGCACTTTAAGAGACCGCTCGCAATCAATCATTTAGTGGAGCACACGGTCAGTGCTGTCCGTCACTTTTGAATGAAGAAAGTGAAGCAAAGATTAAGCTTATACGAGAATCGAATCTGTACTATTTGTACTACTCTTGTGAGTAGTAAAAATGGTTTTGTTGGCACCACTGCATGGATCACGACTCCCTACCGATACGTAGTTTGTGACACAACTGCACTTCTGAAGTCATTAAAAACACTCATGAAACCAGGGGCACAAGAACAAAGAGCACTTCAAGTGTTCTTCCAGAGATACGACGGTTTCGTCGCCGTAAACAGAAACCAGATGCCGCCACTGAAGGCGGCGCAATCGCGTTGTCTCACATACTATTTCCGAAGTGTAATCAAAGTCATTTAAGTTGTATACTTTTTTACGACTCCGTCTTAACTTGCTCCCACTGATATGTCGCTCCCATTTAAATGGCAATTTGTCACAATTGACGCTAAAAAAGTTTCTGTCAGAAGTGGGATTCGAACCCACGCCCTCAGAGAGGGCCAGAACGCTCAACGTCAACCCGAGTTTCGAACCTCAGGCAAGATTGTACTCTTGAGTCTGGCGCCTTAGACCGCTCGGCCATCCTGACATGTTGTATTTTTCACGTTATCAAAATTTGAAGCGTTCGTCGGTTTTTAGCTCAGCGTAACACGCTAGTTATCTCCTTCGAACTGCTGGCAAACAGCAAAAGCTTATGCACGATTGCACGCCACAAAAGAACCCGCGGTTGTCGTCTATACATTTGCGCAAATTGCGCAGTGTAGAAACAAACACCTGGCGGCATCGTGCAATTAATTAGCAATAAGACCGGGAATATAAACATTAAAGTTGCACCCTGCTCCCAACAACCACAAACAGTACACGCTGAAACGGAACGACATCGAATTCCAGCACGAACCCAGCGGGAGAGTCAACTTGGACGACGACCGAACAAGCCGAGAACTGGACAAGTCAAATTCCGAAACCTGTTTTCAATCCAGCTCTCTAAGCCGCCCGTGTTCGACTTTTCGAAAACATTTCTCTTCCCCGAGGGTCATTAATGGTTAGCGTCTTTCCGCCAAGGTCGTTACACGGGAATTTCCTAATGGGACCATATAACCTGTCTTTGGACGTGTGATGCCTGGGTTATGCTTAACCTGAATTCCACAGACAAAGGCAGATGCCATTATGTTTCAGTGGAATGGTGACTGCTTCTTAAATTTCTGTAAAAATATCAAGTTCATCCCGAAAGCCAAGCAGACACCATGTCTGTCATCAAAATCGGCTGGTCCACACAAATTTCGAGTCTTCAAGCTGGAGAAATTTCCCCCCGCGTCTACGCGCTCGATCTCAAACGTCTCTTTTTTCGCCTGTGTGTGTTGTTGTTATCTGACTTCATTATTCAACCACCAGAGGAGCATCAACTCTTGCTTTTTGTTGTTATTCCTACGGCACCGCTATTTTATTTGCCCACACACACACACACTCACTGCCTTTCATCGCACCTTTATGCATCGTTTTTGCTTCATCTCTTTCTCTTTCACTCTCGCGCCCATCTATCCACCATTATTGTTGTGATTTCCTATGAAAAGAGGCAACACAGCAGCTCGATAACAACACAACAACAAAAAACCCCAACATTTTGCACAAAAACAACTCTTCGGGAAAGGCAAAAGAGCAAGAAAAAAAACGTGTTGCTGCGTGCACAACTCTGCTGATGCGCCAAGCCAAGACTCCAAAAGTCGATCAGTAGATCATGAACTTGTTTGGCCCAGCATCCGCGAAGTGCAGCAATTTTCGCACCGCTAATCTGTCGAAAGTAACAACAAATCACTCAAGCTTCCATCTGCCCCCACTGTGGGGTAGTTTGTATGCAAAATGAGCATTTGAAAACATTCTACGTCCCACCTAAAGTTCGTTGATCTCAAGCAAAAATATTCAAAAACATTAAAAATAATCTCAATACTGAAACTTCTTTCTGTTCTCTCATTTCTTTCAGGTAAGTCACATTTGAAGTCCGTGCTTGGGAAACGCAACACCTTATCAAAGATCGCCCGGAACACCTGTGGAAAAATGGCACTCCTATTTGCTCGTTCTGCCCGGATAGCTCAGTCGGTAGAGCGTTGGACTTTTAATCCAACGGTCTAGGGTTCAAGTCCCTATTCGGGCGGTGGTATGTTTTTTGTAAACTTTACTTATCCAAAATTTACCTCCAACCTGTTCCTGAGCGCCTGGTAATCGTCAATCAGCAAAAACAAAAAAGTTATCTGTCAGAAGTGGGATTCGAACCCACGCCCTCAGAGAGGACCAGAACGCTCGGTGGTTACTCGCACCCGCTTAGGCGGGCAAGATTGCTCTTGAGTCTGGCGCCTTAGACCGCTCGGCCATCCTGACATGTTGAAGCTTGGGCACGCCAAAATGGCGCAGCACCGGTCCGATTTGACACGAGCTGTCACCTTGCAAAATGCACAACAAATGTCGTTTGTGTAACAACCGTGTTGTTTAACAAAAAAAAAACGTTATTAAAAGCATTTAAGTTAAATTGGCTCTTCGAAGAAATGGTAATGTTCAGAAATAAACGTTCTACTTTTCCTAAATTTTATTTCTATTTTGGTCAATTTTCAACACGCATTGCCCAAAAGCCGATGTCCAATCATGGATTTTTAATAACAACAACAAAAAACATAGAGGTAGCAATGGCTCAGTTCGGCTGAGCTGTGGCACATTTTCTCCGAGTACATCGTCAGGTTCAAGACCCGTTTGGATCAAGTAACCCTCGTCAGTTACATGATATCCAAGTGTGGAGTGTAAGATGTTGTTTTGTTATGTTGACCGACCCTCGGTCCTAACCTGTCGTAGCACCTAAGAGGACCTAATAAAAATAAGTTATGCATTAAAAAAAAAAAACAAACATACCTTTCTAACCCTCCTTATTTATTTGAAGTTGCAGATCTTTTACAATATCTGTGTCCCCCTGAAACACACGTAGTTATCACCTGTTGCAACCGATGAGATTCAAGCAGTGAAGGAACAGTAGTGCTTTTGGCACCATTGTATATCAAGCCCGGATAGCTCAGTCGGTAGAGCGTTGGACTTTTAATCCAACGGTCTAGGGTTCAAGTCCCTATTCGGGCGGGCAACTTTTTTTCCTTTAATTGCACGCAATATTCATTTACGTAACCGGTGATTAAAACGAGCTGATGCTGATAACAATATTCTAAGTTGTGGTTTGTTTATTCCTTTAGCGATGTAAATGGTAGTTCCTCATTTTTGTAATTAAATTTGTTATATTGGATTCAAAATGATCACATGTTACTTGAAAATTAATCATAAGTGGCTTTCAATGGAACAAATAGTGTCATACAAACCTTTTTACCCAGTTTATATAAATGCTCTGTTAACAAGTTGGCTTCAGCCAACAGCTGTGTACTGATTCATGGCGGAACTCAACGATGAGTAACGCACTCACGTTGCTCACTAATCGAAAGAACTCAAACTCCCCTCCATTCAACTGCTGAGTGATAAACTTATCTTCGACCGTAAAGCTCTCTCCCCAGGCAAGAATCGTTGGTTTTCTGTTCTCACGTACTGTTACAAGCCCGGGTAGCTCAGTCGGTAGAGCGTTGGACTTTTAATCCAACGGTCTAGGGTTCAAGTCCCTATTCGGGCGGGATATCTTTTTTTGTGAAGTGCTGCCATCTGTTGCGCCGTTCTACACCGACTAGATTTGGAGGTTAGAAAAAGGTGCACTGTTTGCATGGACTTGGCATAGTTCGATGCGATCGTCGGTTTTGTTCGAGGAAAATCGACGAAGTCCATGTAAAAACTGCACGCGAGCTGTCAAATGACGTCACGGCGTAAATCCTAGTTAGCCAACGCGAAGCGTTAACAAACAAACATTGCATCCTGGTCACATGAGTTCGCATTATAAGGAACAAACCATAGGTAACATCTGTTTTATTGCTTTAACGAAAAGGAAAGTGTGCAGAGGATCCCCACAATTCTCTCTCCCTGTTGATTCAGGAATGCTTTTTTTTTGTTCGAGCATTATTTTGTACTTAAAAGTGTCCCTGGGCTTTGTCATAATGAGTGTCATAGGTTTGATGCTTGTTTGGCAAAGAGTATGATTTGATTCGATGTGGAATTAAAATCGAAGTGTTCAGTATATTGCTGAAGCTTCCATTTTTACACATGGACACCACTTCATGCTGCGAGAACCCACTTTGGCGTAGTCTCAGGGCTTAATCGATGGCCTGTAAGCTGTCATCGAGACAAGGAGGTTCTCTGATAGTGGAAATATCACATTTGTACAATGAACCGCTACATAGGTGATTTTTCCCTATCTTAATGTGGGTGTCAGGTTAGGATGCGGGTTTAAAAAATAGTGTTTGTAGAATTTAGGATTTTAACTATAAATATCAACTTTTTATACTTTGCCTTTAGTTATTTAGGGACAAAATTAGTAACAGTGAATTTAGTAATTCTATCAGAATCGGTGATTTTCATTCAAGTAGCATAAAAACCATTCTTATTTGTCAAAATTTTCATAGAGTCTCGATCAATCAATAGTGAAATGATATCGGACTAAATTCGTTGATCTGTTGAACTAACGGTTGTCGGATTATGATTGTATCGACCATTGTTGCGAATCGAGGATCTACTGGAATTCTGACGAACAAATGGTCGTCTCTTTTTCAATTCACGACTTGTAAAATATCAACTGTTATTTTTTTTTGTTTTTTTTTTTTTTTTTGAAGAGGCCAGACAGGTTTTAAAAGAAACGTTATAGATTTTTTGGCTATTAATTAAAATGTCGGGGATTTGAGATAAGAGTAGCTTTCGGATAGGTTGCTTTAAATCTTGTATTCAATTCAAGTTAGGTAGTTATCCGCAAATGAATATTTGGACTTATATGAATAATTGAACATTTTGGACTTATGAATAACACACAACTGTGCATTTATTCTAGAGTCAGATCCATACAGCGTCAGTGTTTATTTGGTCGAAGTGTACTAATTCATTGGCAGATCTGATTCTAGTTGTAATGTACGACAAGACTACTGACGGACGTGACAGGACGAGGGCCCAGTTTAGAGGTTTCGACATCAACGATGTGCGGCTGGATCACCCTCCCAAAAAAAAAAAAAAAAAAAAAAAAAAAAAGCATTATTTTGTACTTAAAAGCTCAATCCCTTCCATATGTTTATAGGACCCTTTCAAAAAAAAAACTCTAGAAATCATCTTTGCGGTCAACTTTACGCAGATGGCCGAAGGATGTTGTAAGTAATCTCCCGATTTTCCAGGACGCTGTGCTAGAGCTAGATTATATTGAAATAATAACAGTATAAACAACTTTGGTATGGACAACATTTCGGATACCAAGAATCATCATTCACCAAAAAATTCTGTCAGAAGTGGGATTCGAACCCACGCCCTCAGAGAGGACCAGAACGCTCGTGGTAACTCGCATCCGCTTAGGCGGACAAGATTGCTCTTGAGTCTGGCGCCTTAGACCGCTCGGCCATCCTGACATGTTGATGAGAGAGCTGCTCAGAGCACTATCGGTTCCGAGCGCTGGTACTCACCGGCTGAGAGGCGGTGAGAGTCGTACCAACACGTGGCACTCGCAAGCGCCCATGTGACTTTGGGGGTGGCGCGAGGCGCGTAAAGTTGTAAATTTTATTGATTTTCATCGTGCGCTACAGCTGATAGTAAATTTTTGAAATGGTTTGGGGGGTAAAACGGAAACTTCAGATTTGTTGACTTTGGATGATTCAACCTTTTGAGGTGATTTCGCCGGGGTGATATACTAATGAATTAAACATTTCGGTGTTTTCGTTTATAGGTGGCTTGCACTGTACTCGACCAGTCAAAAGGAACTGATAATTAGTGGATGATTTTTATAATGTTTTCCCTCTTTGTTTGCCTTTTTTGGGGCTTTCTTCACGTGGTGGTAGCGTCGGCCTCTGAGCTGCGAGCTTTTGGACAGAGGCTACCGTTGGTCTACGAAATACAGCTAGGTCGGCGAGCTTCAGTTGGCCGTCGACCTTCAAACCCTGCACACAAAAAAAGTCTCCTCTCGTGGGCGCATCTCACCGATCGCGAACCTTATCAACTCCTGGTGACGACGTTGACGTAGATATCGGAATCGCTATCAATCGGACCCGGGTCGTGCACAAAACCAATGGCTTCGAAAAATGTCTATGGCCATTGCTGGTGGTGTTGCTGCCGATAACGGCTTCGAATTAAGGGTGCTGTAGGTGTGTGTTGTGCCGTGTACTTGAAATCGACACTTGAGCTGGCGCATTTTCGCGAAACCGTCGCCGTCGCCGTCAGTTGCTGTCGAAACTTGGCCAAACGCGCTGTGGACCGGTTGTGACCCCTTTCTGGTGTGATTAAACAAAGAAGAACCAAGAGTGTTGAACCATGGATATCCTGGACGTGGAAAAGCATGACGATATGGAGGAGTTTCGGCGAATTTTTACGCCAGATTTGTACGAACAAGTAAGGCCCAACGACGCTAGTAGATGAGTCAGCATTTGGGACTTTGGGGTGGCAGGTTGAATCATCGGCGACCCTGGGGGGAAGTCGTTGGTGTAATCTAGCTGCTAATCGTTTAAGGAATTGGCACGCCCTCAATCCCTTCCCAGCGCGCGGATTGCTGGCGCGACCTAATTTGAATTTGACACGTTTGTCGTTTTGTCGGGCAAACACAGGTATAAAGCTGTGAAGGAAGCGTGGTATTAAGCTAATCGATGTACGTGTCAGGGAGATTGTTTTTGGAGAGTGAATCATCTAGTAGGGTAAACAGGAAGGTGATTAAGTGATTTTTATGAAGTATGTTGCGGAAAGATAGGTTTGTAATAATTAAAAGTACAGCATTGTGGTCAAGCTTTTAGCTATCAGTAGATTGCACATTTTTAATCAATGGGAAAATATTTTCATGCACGACTTATGATAAGCATGGTGTGAGTCATTGTAAATAAATCATTAGTCAAGCTTCGAATGTTTAGCTAAACAATCTGGAAGGTCCACCACGTTAAGTTTTTTTTTAATTTGTTACAATTCTTGTTTTGTTCTGAAATGTTTCCTTAAACTTTCATTAACATTCACACACATTTATTCTGTTAATTTGAATTCTTTTCTGAAAAACTGTGTATTCGTAATTTGTACAACCTACAATAAATTTTGTTTTGGGAAGTTCTCAAGCACTTTAATTGTTTGGCTCTTTTTTTCAACAGATTTTTTTTTCAGATTTTAAAGTTGGTTCAGGACCGATACTTTACTCAATGCCATCATCAAAGAGAACATAATTTATCAATATTTACCCATGTGTAGTATCAGCACAATAAAACGATTGCATATTTGACCTGATTGAAAATTTCTTTGATAAAACGATAATGTTTTAGTGAACCTTATATTGGGAACGCCTTCAAAGCAACAATAAATGCCGACTTTTATGCATGTAAACAAGCTGCGAATGTGGTTAAAATCGAAGAAATTGTAGAGGAAGTTATCCATCAATCAGTGGAACGTGGCTTGCCATCACTGATAAGTGGTATTTTGTGTGCGTGTACTAATTTATCGTAAATAACGACTTGCTTAAATTTAAAATTTTAGTTTATTTAGGAGCAGAATGATTTATGACCGCATCGGAATTGTTTCTTATCATGTTTATTTTATTTCAAGTTTAAGTCACTACTTGTGATGATAGCTCTAGCTAAATTGCTAACTGTGAAAACTATGCTTAACTCAAGTGCTACCGCCTACACTGTAACTGAAAATCGCATTTTGCTGAGTTCGTTTTCGCACTTTTTCATACGATTTTTTCAGTTCAACTACGATTACACTTTTTTGTGTAATCGCAGTCGAACTGAAATTGAAAATGAATTACTCTGCAATCAAACAAACGGTTCTGATAAGATATTTAAGCTTTAGTTATGACTTCATTGGCAGTCAACCATGCGTTTGCTCATGCTCATACAGTCCAGACTCGATTATCCGATTTTTATTTTCCTGCACCCAAAGGAAAAATATATCTCAAAATCTGCAACAGTGGATTTGCTGCAGAAAATGACATATTTTATAACAGTTTTTGCAGCAAGCCCCTAGTACATTTTTGCCCGCGTGTAAACATTTCAGCGATCTGCAGTTCTCACCAACACATATAACGCTGGCCCGTCCCCGAGCAACACTCCAAAGAGAAGCATATGTTGGTGCTCTTTCACTCACTTTTCATCAAGCGTCCATGGCGCGGTGGTAGCGTGTCGGATCAATAACCAAGAAGTTGGTGGTTCAATCCTCGTTCTCCTAAGTGTTTTTTTTTTTGTGAAATACAACCAAAAAGCCGTCGGTAATGTCGATAATTGTCGGTAACGGGCAAAAATGTCATACCCCTATATCGCAAAAAATGCATGAGGACAGATTTCATGCAGATTCTGATATACTTTCATTCCGCCATGCATCACAATCATGCGACTGCCAGTTGGGTGTGCTTTTAACTAGGGCGTCCAATTTTCCCGGGTTTTGAATTTCCCGGGAAACGGGAAAAATATTTTTGAAATCCCGGGAATTCCCGGGATCCCGGGAAATTTTTGAATCAGTGATAAAATCTATGTTTTTATAATATTTGGTATGTTTTCAAGCTGAAAATCATAGAATAAGCTTAATAATATTAATTGGTGATAATCTACACTTCAATTTAAACAAAGACGACAATTTTTAAAATAACCTAAAAGAAATAAAAAGTTATTTTTTTTTGTTCTTTGTTGTGTTTTGGTTTTCAAATCAACTACAATTTTTAATTCAAATGTGATTTTTTTTGTTTTATTTGCGATCCATATTACAGAAGACATTTATATTTTTTTTATATATATTTTTTTATATGACATGACTAAAACGGCTTTAAAAAAATATTGTATGTGTCTAAAAAACAAAAAAATACAACAAATAAAATGATACCAGTCAATGTTAAATTTTAGAATTATTTTTTTATATATAAATCATATTTTACAAATTATCTTCAAGTAACTATCGCCAACCGGGGTAAAATCGGGACCACAGTCTGTATAGGCACAGGAGATTTTAGAGCAATACATTTGGAAGTCTAAATGTTTTGTTATGTTGCTGTATTAACCGAAGTCATCCAAAATATTATGCATTTTTTTTGCTTAAATAGCTGTCTTTATTCGTTACATTTGTCCTAATTTGCCCGAGATGCCAGTGTTTGATTAAAAATAATATAATATTAGATTTATTTTTTTTAAATTTAAAACTGTTATTAACGTAAATACATCCAGTCATAAAAAAAATTAAATAGAACAGAAAAAAAAAACAAAGTGCAAGGCAGTTAACTAATTTATAATAATTTTCCCTAATAAGCCAAATTATCGATTACTAAGTATTCAACTGTTCATCTATTATAATGCTTCTCATCGATTACTTTGTATTCAACTGTTCTACTATTTGCACAACCAAATCTGAATTTTCAGACCAAAATATGTTTTTTTTTTCAATTTCGGGAATTCCCGGGACAAATTATAAAAAATCCCGGGATTCGGGAATTCCCGGTTTTTGAAAAATCCCGGGATTTTTGTCCCGGGAATTCCCGGGATGGACGCACTACTTTTAACATCGAGTTCTGCGACCCAATTTTAGTCAAATTTGGTTTGTTGATTGCCTTTTAGCATACCAAATACATTTTCTCAGTATTAAACATCGCCATTTTGGTCGCCATCTTGGATTTACATTTAAATCTTGGAAAACATTTTTTTCGTGATTCGATTATCCGAAGATTCGGTTTGAATCTCAAGCTACTAAAAGAATAGATTTGTTTTTTTGAGTAATAACAGAAAAATAACTTTAGGGACGACATTCGAAAGAAACGACGACTGTTGGTATCCAACTGATCCACGAAGCGAAATGTCGTCCCTAAAGTAAAAATCGGAGACATGTCGTTAGTGTCGATACAAAACAATAACAGAAAAATAACTCATTAGTTGATGAGAACTCTATTGACGATGATAATTTTATAAGTAACAATGCAATAAGCATTTCACTTTGTAAGAGAGTCAGATTCGATATGACATTGTCTAGTGGGAAACGCCAGTTTGATTGATATGTGAAGTAATTCATTTTACTACTTGCATTCTTTCGGTGTTATGTAAAAGTAGTGCGTCCATCCCGGGAATTCCCGGGACAAAAATCCCGGGATTTTTCAAAAACCGGGAATTCCCGAATCCCGGGATTTTTTATAATTTGTCCCGGGAATTCCCGAAATTGAAAAAAAAAACATATTTTGGTCTGAAAATTCAGATTTGGTTGTGCAAATAGTAGAACAGTTGAATACAAAGTAATCGATGAGAAGCATTATAATAGATGAACAGTTGAATACTTAGTAATCGATAATTTGGCTTATTAGGGAAAATTATTATAAATTAGTTAACTGCCTTGCACTTTGTTTTTTTTTCTGTTCTATTTAATTTTTTTTATGACTGGATGTATTTACGTTAATAACAGTTTTAAATTTAAAAAAAATAAATCTAATATTATATTATTTTTAATCAAACACTGGCATCTCGGGCAAATTAGGACAAATGTAACGAATAAAGACAGCTATTTAAGCAAAAAAAATGCATAATATTTTGGATGACTTCGGTTAATACAGCAACATAACAAAACATTTAGACTTCCAAATGTATTGCTCTAAAATCTCCTGTGCCTATACAGACTGTGGTCCCGATTTTACCCCGGTTGGCGATAGTTACTTGAAGATAATTTGTAAAATATGATTTATATATAAAAAAATAATTCTAAAATTTAACATTGACTGGTATCATTTTATTTGTTGTATTTTTTTGTTTTTTAGACACATACAATATTTTTTTAAAGCCGTTTTAGTCATGTCATATAAAAAAATATATATAAAAAAAATATAAATGTCTTCTGTAATATGGATCGCAAATAAAACAAAAAAAATCACATTTGAATTAAAAATTGTAGTTGATTTGAAAACCAAAACACAACAAAGAACAAAAAAAAATAACTTTTTATTTCTTTTAGGTTATTTTAAAAATTGTCGTCTTTGTTTAAATTGAAGTGTAGATTATCACCAATTAATATTATTAAGCTTATTCTATGATTTTCAGCTTGAAAACATACCAAATATTATAAAAACATAGATTTTATCACTGATTCAAAAATTTCCCGGGATCCCGGGAATTCCCGGGATTTCAAAAATATTTTTCCCGTTTCCCGGGAAATTCAAAACCCGGGAAAATTGGACGCCCTATAGTAAAAGTTCTCTATCAGTATATGGTAAAATTTACAAACAATGGAATGCGTTTTCATACAATGATAGCTGCAATGGCGTCGAACAATTTCAATGACTCATGGTTTCAAAGCCGGTCAACCGATAAGCCTTCGATCGAAAGTTCCCTTACTCATCGTAAGTCATGTTTATACTTAATTAATATAAAATATTAGCACTATGGGCAAAGGTCAATCGCTAACACTATCCAGCTCTAACCCTCGAACCTTTCGCTCTCTTGTATTGCCGGCAAGATTTCCCGCCAATTTTGATTGATTGCCTTTCGTTTTTTAATATTATTGCTTCTGCCCGCTCATATCCTCTCACTTTCGATAGCAATAAAAGTTTCCTTCTCGAATTTCACACCTCTATCCGTTATCCGTGCTTGCATGCCTACGATTTTACGGCGCGGCGATGAGAGGTGTGTGTGCAGTGAAAATGTATAACGATTTTTTGTTAAAGCCAATTGGATATTTATGTCATATCGATTGGTGGCGAAGCCGGCTGGAAAGTTTGAGATTTGAGCAGTGATTTGTTTCGTTTTTATTTATTTTTGCCTGTTCACTTTGGCGGCTCCTGTTTATGATCGATTAAGCTGGTGCAAATCGAATTTGATTAGGCTGCAGCAACGTCTAGTGAGCTAGAGAAAGTGTAGTTATTTTTAAGCTGAGTTGTTAAAAAGATGTTAAGGTGTAATGAAATATCGCTTCTTTCAAATCTTCTTTTAGGAAAATTCAGTAAATTTCGTGTGAAAACACAAATTGAAACTATTCAGAGAACAATGCTAGAATTGTATGCTGGTTAAACTTTTTTGGGAGAATAAATGTATCTTCAAATATCCATCGCCTTACATAGATAGCTTTTAGAGTGACTCATTTTGGGTATTCCACAAAATTACTACAGACAATCATCACTTGTCCAAATAAATAAAACTAGCTTGGATCCCTCAAAACCCACATCGGTTAACCTTCAGGTGTCAGTCGCCCAAATAGTTACTCCACCATCGCCGGGGAATGATGTTGTGTTTTGGGCATCAACAAACCGCTCAATTGCTCTCGACCCTGAACGACAAGTCGGCGGTTTTGTTTGGTTGGGTGAAGAATAATGCATAATATTGACACTGGTCTACGCCTACACTTTGGCTTTAAGGTGTTTCACCTTCGGGTTGCGAGAACAAAGCTCCTAAAGTAATACAGTACAGGGAAGGTTGAATATTCTTTAACATGTTTTGGAATTTCATTGTTTTATTTCTTTTCAAGTACATTTTCATAGTAAAATTCACGACACTTGAAAGCACTACATACTTAGATTTTTATTACCGAATTCGGTATAGTTTACCGAATTTTCAACTGCTGAACATTTCGGTAAACCAAATAGTACCGAATCAGTAAAATAATACCGAATTCCGTTATTAATTTCATTACTGTTCATCGTTCAACCGATTTTCGCTAAAACTTAGTTCATTTTGACAGATGGTTTACCGATCTAAACTTTACCGATTTTCAACTACCGAATTCGGGAAAGAAATCTAAGTGTGTAAAAATTGTTATTTTTTTTTTCAAAATTTTGTTGAATACATTTTCTTGTGATGCCTTGAATACTACTCTATTCAGTTGTATGCAAATACATATAATTTCGTTAGTTTTTGTTCTGTATTATTCATTCAGCAAAAAAAAAGGTTCAATTCACCCCAGCTATCAACGACATCCTGGTTTACTATACTATGTTAAATAGTGAAATGCCTAACAAACTTTCAATGAAAATTTTTAAAAATCAGTTCCGTTTTCTTGTTATGAAAGTGGTCAAATATAAAGCAAAACCCCAAATTTAACATTGCATCCGTCCGACGTGGGTTTTTGGCACTGAAAAAAATGATACTCTCTTTTATAGCAAGGCATTTCCCTTATCTCAACGCAAGCTTTGAAGTGGTGGTTTATAGACCAACCCCCACACCTTAATACACCCCAAGTGATGGCGGAGTCGCTGCTGTTAAGTGACGCAAAAGTGCCCATCAGCAGCGGATTTTTTTTTCATTTGTGTGCTCTCTTTAGCCACGGTCAATCATCAAAAATTGTGTTACTTCACTTTCATAGCCATCCGATTATCTCACCTTTCTCGAAAACGGCCAAATGTTCGGACCATTTTTCGACCAGCTGACGGCGTGTCTTCATGAGACACTGTGGGTTTTGGCTATCTTTGCTTCAATTTTAAACTTTTTCCATATTGTTATTATTTCGAACTTTTCCTTTCGTTTTTTGTTGGTGTTGTTGTTACCGCTTCAAATCAACCATCAGCGCATCCCGGGGTACCGAAGCACAGATGAAAGTTTTTATATTATTTATTTTTTCAGTTTATTTCACACTACGAGACGGCTAATGCCACCAAAATACCACTGAGCTGGGCAGTTAAGTCGACCGCTCGGACGACAAGCCGATCAAAGATTGAGTTTTGGTAAAGGTGGAAGTGTATAAAGTAAGCCCCTGCTGAATAATGCATTATAAAGTCACCCTCTCACGCGACACTTCCGCGACCAATGATGATCTTTGGTTTGGGGTCCATACAATCCGCTAGACTTTACGTAATATGTCAGATAAAGGTGTTTGTTGAAGTTTTTTTTTATGTTGGATTGGACACAAATAATATAATTGTTATAGCTAAATGATTCGTTAAAAGTTGTTTCAAATAGTACAAACAGTGACCAAAACCAACATGGTTCAGTTTACTAGTGGCGCTTCTTATTTGTAGTTTTTAATTGACTGCAGTAAGTATGCGCGGACTGTACCAACACGACGTTATTCTTATCTTATCGTATTGTGCTCGAAATAAGCCGACCATGGTCAATGTCATTTGCAGCAATAATCGTGCGTGCCCGTTGTCTTGAAATGTTGGGGATAATCTAATTCGACTTTTGTACGGAAGTGACTTGATTCCCTTGGGACAGTGTTGTTATCAAATGTACGTGTTTCTGCTACCATTTTAAACATAAACTACTTTTTATGTGAATACAAATAGACGAGTTGTTCCTTTTAATTCCGCTATATATTTTTAATACCTTGACAGATACGTATTTCGTCTACTACTTGCAGACTTCATCAGTGTTCTGTTCTCGAGAACAGAACACTGATGAAGTCTGCAAGAAGTAGACGAAATACGTATCTGTCAAGATGTTAAAAATATATAGCGGAATTAAAAGGAACAACTCGTCTCTTTATATTCACAGTAATGCATTCTGCTAAAACGCTCAACCAAACCACAATAACTTTTTATGAATTCGATTTCTCACTAGAATTCATCTCTTATAGTGTTATCAGAACTTTACTTTTAGATTCATTTAACAAAAAGTCGTAGCAAATTTTTTTCAAAGTTTATTAAAAAATATTTTTTTAGACAATTTTTTAAGTGCATATAGATGTTGAGTTAACAGAAAACTAAATAAAATACAATTTCTGATACTCACCTGAAAAATCATGAAATTTGTAATTTCCGTTGTTTCTATCATTGCCTTGGCGATAAAGTATACCACAAAATGTTTTTTCTGTCGGTGGGTTATCGTTACTCATCATCACTCCAAAATTCAGTATTTAGTTTAATTTTGCGAGTTGCTGATTCAAAATTAATCAGCATATGCCGGTCGTACCCTTTTTGAAGGCACTGGAGGACTTTTTGATCTAAGTCAAATACATTGCACAGTGGTCCAGATCGCAAAATTAAGTAAACAACACAGCAAAAAAAAAGTTGAATTTTGGAATGCTGAAAATTTTGTAGGTTGAATGTTAGCTCCTTTTTGCCTTCCTCACCTTACTGAGGAAAGGCTATAAAATCACTCGAAAAATGAACTTATTAATTTGACCTCGTAGACCCACCTTCACGTATACCTATCGACTCAGAATCATGTTCTGAGCAAATGTCTGTGTGGATGTGTGTAGGTGGGTGGACAAAAAAAATATCACTCGATTATCTCCGGACTGGATGAACGGACTTTGACCGTATCAGTCTCATTCGATCCGTCTTGGGGTCCCATAGGCTATTTAAAATCAGCAAGTTTAGTTAAGTACTTCAAAAGTTATGCTAAAAAAACGATTTTGGCGTATGTCCGGAAGTTGTAAAAAGGGTGGTTTTTGCAAGAAAACCTATCATGTTATACATTTTCAGAAAAAAAACCTTTCCAATGAGCCCAAAACATTGAAAATCTGACAACCCTATCAAAAGTTATCAGCACTTAAGTGTTATTTATACACTTTTTGGAGGCCGGATTTCAGATATTGTGATAGAAATATTGTCTGAATCTTCCATGCGAACTATCGTTGAATAGGTTTTTTATCAGACCTTGCCGATGAGCCAGAAATATTGAAGGTCTGCGAACCCTATCAAAAGAAATGAGTAATAAAATTGATTTGTTAAACATGTTAAGGGGGAATGTTGCTATTTTTACTGAATGTATTGACTTTATGTATGTGAGGAAGGCACCAACCACCTAAAGGTGGATTAAGTAACGTTTTTTGAATAATATCACCTTAAAAATGTGTTAAAATGTGAACCTGATGAATATTTCTCAGAAACTGATGAAAATTCATCATTTTCTGATGTAATATCACTCTTTTTTGACACAAAATCTGTATTATGTACCATCTTTTTTTTCTGTGAATTTAATTTCCGAAAAATTGTGTCATTCTGGAGCATTTTTTCGTCTTGAGAAGAGTCATTGCCAATGGTTTTTTTTGAAATTATAACTTGAGCGTCATCCATAAATAATGTCACGCTCTAGGGGGGAAAAGGGGGGGGGGGGTCTGAGCAAGTGTGACATTGCATGTAATAAGTATAGGAAAAGCGTGACAAAAGGGGGGAGAGGGAGGGAGTTAATTTTGGCTGATTTTAGCGTGACATATTTTTTGGATGAAGACTTGTTTCCTTTTTGTATTTTATTCATTTATATTTAAAAGGTTCGTTGATTAGCCTTGTAAACATCATTCTTTATATTTTAAGAACAAGTCTACAACTTTTAATGAACTTTTCTGTTTGTTTTTTTTCCAATTTTTTTATTCGCTTCTAGATACTTTTTGAATATACCTCTAGACTCGTCTATCAAAAGTCGTCACAAAAGTTCCCCTTGGAATAATCGATTCACGTGGACAAAATATTGTGTTGTCCAATCCTGGATCGTTAAGTTCAGTTATGGCTCTAAAAATGCTCCAAAGTTATCTGGGAATGTGTATTCTAAAATGATGGTGACAGAACAGAACAATGCAAGGTTCTTCGAAGAACACGAGACAATTGATCGTAACTTAATCCACCTTTAGGTGGTTGGTGCCTTCCTCTCATTTATAGAGTGATTCCAACCCCCCTAAAGGGTCCACATGGTTTATGGATCGCCCCTAACGTGATCGCAGCACCAAAGAGGTCCTTATAAAAATAAGTTATGAGTAAAAAAACAGACTACCTACAGACTTTTTTGTCAAGATTGTACAAACACCGCCGTGGGGAAATAGATTGAGGTTATGTAAATTTAGAGCATTTTTTAAACTGTTTGTAATTTTAGATAGGTAAGTCAGATCTTGAAAATTCTTAATCCACAAGGAAGGTCATTTCAGAACCTTTTTAAAAATATATAATATGGCAGGTTTCCATGCAAAACCACCCTTTTTTTTTTGCAAATTGTGAAATTTATTATGCAGCAGTTTTTAAAGCATAACTTTTGATGTGCTTTACTAAATCTTATAAATTTCAATAGGGACTTATGGGACTCCAAGACGAATCGAATGAGGCCAATACGGTCAAAATCGGCTCAGCCAGTGACGAGATATTCCAGTGACATTGATTTGGTACACATATCTACATACAGCCAAACACACAGAGATTTGCTCAGCTAGTGATTCTGAGTCGATATGTACAAATGAGGGTAGGTCTAGGAGGTCTAACTATAAAGTTCATTTTTGAGTGATTTTATAGCCTTCCCTCAGTAAGGTGAGGAAGGCATAAAGGCTTTGGACAATCGAGTTCTACCCAAAGAAATTCGTAACGATTTGTTTGCCCTCCGCAAGTCCAAACAACTTCAATTTACCTACTCTAAAACCTCGCCGCAAACTGTTTCGTTAATTCGCCGCGAAATCTCCGCCATTCCCGCCGAAAAGCCAAAGCGGCGGCGGTGTGTTGCGTTTGCAGCTAATTGATTCTCAATCTAATTATGCGTTTAGCCTCTCGCTATAATTTCGTTCTTCGATTGCATTGTTTTCCATTCTGGTGAATTAACCCACTTTTTCTCATCTCCCCTTCGCTGCGCTGCGCTTCTTCTAACTTGTATTTGTTTGTTGATGTTGTTGCTGCTGTTTGGACGATTCTGAATTTTACAGAAGAAGCGGAGGGGTACAAGATTGAAATCGTTAGCGTTCCCACAGCAATTTCCCAAAGCTGGTGGTGGTGCAGCGGCGCGGCGGGCGAACTTTTACGTAGAAAAGTAGGTACTGCGGTTGAGGTGACCTGACGATGATCATGAGTTGCGTGTGCCTGGAGGTTAATACCTATACTTCCGGTTGGCAGTACAGAGCTACTTTGTACTATTTAAAGCGACAGTCCCGACTCGGTTATCTGGAAAAGAAAACATTGTTTTATTAATAAATTGTGAAAATCACATCGCGATGCTAATTGAGTAAACATTACACAGAGGTCATAAAGCATGCGTGCGCCGCATCAATGCACCTCCCGAAGCCGAAGGTCTTTTATGACGGCAAAGGGCACGCAATAAAATAAACATACTGAACCGCGCTTCCATATTTTGGGCGCTTTTTTTGTCGTGCGCGCGCGCTTCCATGTTAAACAAAACAAAACTGCCATCATTAACGATAGTTACGTGCCCTTAAGGGTGTTTGGTTGTCTAATTGGACGTATTAGTTGAATAAAGAGGGGAAAGACACGTTCGTAGATTGGGTACTAATCGGTGTTTTGTTTATTTTTTTCTTTCCGCAGATCGATACAAACAAAGACGGATTTATTGAATTAAAAGAGCTTAAAGATGCGTTGGATCAGGTGGGCTTCAAACTGCCCGGCTACCAGGTCCGGTTAATGATCGACGAGTACAGCAATAAGCAGCGATCGCAGAACGTTGGAAAGCTTTCGTACGATGAATTTGAGGCCCTTTGTCTGGATCTGAAGGCCAAGGATGTGGCTAGCACGTTCAAAACGGTGGTCTCCAAGAAGGAGAACCTGGAAACGCTGGGCGGTATGTCGGATTCATCGGCCGCCGGAACGACACACTCGGTACGGATCGAGGAACAGTTGGCCTTCAGCGATTGGATCAACTCGAACCTGGGCTATGATCAGGACTTGAAGCACCTGCTGCCGCTGGACTCCGAGGGAAAGCAGCTGTACGACAAGATCAAGGACGGTATTCTGCTGTGCAAGATCATCAACCATTCGTGCCCGGACACGATCGACGAGCGTGCCATCAACAAGAAGACCCTCACCGTGTACACCAAGTTCGAGAATCTTACGCTGGCGCTGGTGTCCTCGCAGGCCATCGGATGCAACATCGTCAACATCGACGCACACGACCTTGCCAAGGGCAAACCTCACCTGGTGCTGGGTCTCCTCTGGCAAATCATCCGAATCGGTCTGTTCAGCCACATCACGCTGGACAGCTGTCCGGGACTGGCTACGCTGCTCTCCGATGGTGAACGGCTCGAGGACCTTATGAAGCTGTCCCCGGAAGCGATCCTACTGCGCTGGGTTAACCATCACCTGGAGCGTGCCGGCATCGCTCGTCGTTGCACCAACTTCCAGAGCGACATCTCCGACTCCGAGGTGTACTCATACCTGCTGAACCAGATCGCCTCCAAGGATGCCGGAGTTACGCTGGAAGCGCTGCGGGTAAGTCTCAAAATCTCTCGATTTGAACGACCCTCTTAACAACAATCTCATTTTCCCTTTCGTAACAGGAACCAAACGCCCTGAACCGGGCAGAAACCATGCTCCAACAGGCGGCCAAACTGAACTGCCGCTCGTTCGTGACGCCCCAGGACGTCGTGAACGGCGTGTACAAGCTCAATCTTGCCTTCGTGGCGAACCTGTTCAACAACCACCCGGGTCTTGACCAGCCGGACGAGATCGAGGGACTGGAGTCGATCGAGGAGACGCGCGAGGAGAAAAGTGAGTTGTCCTCCCAGACCCTTAACTTACGCATTTAGACTCACATGCCCTCCCCCCCTTTCAGCGTACCGCAACTGGATGAACTCGATGGGCGTGAAGCCGCACGTCAACTGGCTGTACTCGGACCTCGCGGACGGCATCATCATCTTCCAGCTGTTCGACATCATCCAGCCGGGCATCGTCAACTGGAAGAAGGTCCACCAGAAGTTTACCCCGCTGCGCAAGTTCATGGAGAAGCTGGAGAACTGCAACTACGCCGTCGAGCTGGGCAAGCAGCTCAAGTTTTCGCTCGTCGGCATCGCCGGCCAGGACCTGAGCGACGGCAACGCCACGCTGACCCTGGGTGAGCATCCCCTATGGCACCACCCACCCACCACAAAACATTTCAATACAACAAACCCTTCCATTTTTAGCCCTCATCTGGCAGCTGATGCGCGCGTACACGCTGTCGGTGCTGTCGCGGTTGGCCAACACCGGCAATCCGATCATCGAGAAGGAGATCGTGCAGTGGGTGAACTCGAAGCTGGCCGGCGCCGGCAAGAGCACCAGCCTGCGAAACTTCCAGGATGCGGCCATTAAGGATGGAAAGGTTATCATTGACCTGATTGACGCGATCAAGCCGGGCAGCATTAACTACGAAAACGTGAAGGAAGGCGGCAATGCGGAGGTGAGTGTAGGGTGGGAACTCGCGAAGCACGTGGCGGTGAGTGCCGCCAGCCGAGCTGTGAGGGGGTTGAGAGAGCTTTGGAAAATGGGTGTGAGAGAAGTCACTCACAGTCACTCTTCTCTCGTGTTTTTTCTGTTTGAGGGGAAAGTCGGTAAAGTAGAATCAGGCTAGACAGAAATACCAAGAGGGGAGGAAAGTAAAAATAGAGTAAACTGATGCGTGCTTAGACAGAGTGGAATGATTATGGACTTATTTGCTTCTTGTAGGTAAGTACAGGGTGGCCACTCAAGTCGGGAAATCGGGAAAGTCGGGAAAAAGTCTGGAATTCGCCAAAATCCGCCAAAAATCGGGAAAAAGTCGGGAATTTATGATTTTTTGTCAAAAAGTCGGGAAAAGTCGGGAATTCTAAGCATACTTGTTTGAAAATTATTTTTTAACTCTTGAATAATTTTGTAACATTTTGTGAAATTTTCAAATTGAATTCGCTCAATTCTGCTTTAGTTACTTACTTTAAATTTAAGGTTCTTTTCACTATTTCAATATATTTGAGTATGGAAAAACTGTTTAAGACATTCAAAATCTTAATTAATATTGGAGTCTTTGACACAGATCTTCATAATATTTTTCATGAATCATATGATCTCTATTAATTTTTGTTTATCAAACAAGAGGTTAAGTTAATGAAAAACTAATATAAAAATAGAGCCTAATGGCCAGCTTAGAGTTATGATTCTGTTTCATTTTGTCACATAGATTGAATATTTGAAAACAGATTCCAACTTGAGTTTGGCAATGGTTTTTTTGGTAAATATGTTTAATTGTTTAACTAAATTCATTAAGTAATTAAAAATATGTTTTTTTTTTTCAAGTGTTGCCTTAAAACTTTTTTTGAGAGTATGGGTAAATTACCTACTATACATACAGCTTCATTTTCAGTTTTCAGAAAACTTAAATATCGAATAAAATCCAAAATTTTTTTGCGTTTTGAAAACATAAAGAAAATTTTGAAATTGCAAAAAAAATAGCCCAAGAAATTTTGAGTTATTGCAAAACTGTTAAAAAAAACTTGTCTCTTCAAACATTTTGCTTAAAATAAGTGGTAAAACATAAAATCATATCTAACTGAATGTTCATTGAAAAAAAAACAGTTAAATACTGACCAAATTAACATTGATTAAAAAAACAGTATCAAAAATCACAAAATTAAAAAGGGAACTTGGCATTTTTTTTTATAAATTCCTTGACATTTTTCTAAATCCTTTAAATGAATAATATCAGCAATTATGTTTTAATCATTCTTTGATTTAAAATGATGATGAAGTTTAAAAAATAGGAACGAAATTTTAAGTTCAGTTATCTTTGACTTTTTGTCATTTCCAGATGTTACGAAGTATCAAAAACTATACTTTTGCCAATTTAAAAAATAACATGGAAGTTATAAGTATTGTTGAACTTTCGATATTTTTTTCAAAGACTTATTGTTTGTGTTTCTACTCTGAATCATAATAATTAAATTCCATTTTTGAAGTTTTTTTAAATTGTTGTTTAGTTTCTGTATTTACAAAAAATGCCTATATTTGGATTATTTTTAAATTCATTTAATTTTTTTTTCGGTTGTTAATATTGACTTTTATTATAGAAAGTTTTTTGTTTGAAATCATTCTTTAGATAAGAAATGCGTATTTGTTGAGCATTCTGGAAAAGTCTGGAAAAAAGTCGGGAAAAAGTCGGGAATTTGATAATGGGATTTGAGTGGTCACCCTGTTAGTAAGTACCAAATTAGAAAAATGCAAATATTTTGCAATATTTTGGTAGTTCAGCTTTCGAGGAGCTTTTTTTGAACGTAAAAAGCCCGACGAGCCTGAATGCCAAATTGAAACAAATGGTTTCCGCTTTATGATTTACCTTCTTTCAATTCAATTCAATTCTGTTTATTTAATTTGTTTATAACTGGAATTGGAGTTATGAATTTTCGAAAAAAATAGTGATTTTTGTAAATGTCGAAAAAAATTTTTTGTTTATATCGAATAAATTTGCAATTTAATAGTAGTTTATGCAACAAGTTGCAAAAAGATGATTTTTTCAGCACGAGTCGTACATTTATCCAATGAGGTTCACCGAGTTGGATAAATACGAAGTGTGCTGAAAAAATCAGTTTTGCAACGAGTTCCATACAACATTTTTTGCAATTCCGAAAAAAACCCATTGAGTGAAATTTTATGTCAAATTTTCATGTATTTTGTCAATAAATCGTTTAAATTAAAAAAATGTTGAAAAGTGTTACTTTTCGAAACAAGTGCTGAAATGTTCAACTTTTCAGAACCCATTTCAGTGCTGAAAAGTAGAACTTTTCAGCATTTATTTTGAAAAGTGTTGCTATTCGATTCTGTTATTTTTGTTACAGGAAAGTAGGCTATTTCGTCGTTCAAGAATGACAGGAAAAGTAAGTAGTTTCACGACGGAATTGCAAAAAAGTACTTTACCACTCATTTTGATAAAATGTGCCGTTCTCAATTTATTTATTTTTTATTGAAAAAAAAAATCTTTTAGTTTTTTTTTGTATTTTATTTTTTTGCTTTCAACCTTCGAATTAAATATTTTTGGAGCGCTGAGAAAATTTCCTACATTTTACTCTATGAGATTTTTAAAACTGATACAAGTATTTTCTGAGAAACATCTTCACAAAGAATTCTTATCGATGAAAATAAGTTTTTCTAAATGTTTTTTTTTTTCTCTTTCTGATAAGTCTGCAATTCAGCTGACGATATCTAGAAAACTATTGCTTTGATTTTGTATGTTAAAAAAATAAACTTTTGTGAATCATTCTGAACTTTTCAATAATTTAAAATTTTCAAACTCAAGCAAAGCTTTTGCGAAGGTCTACAAATAGAGAGCTTTCTTCGTTTCATTGGAAAGAGCTAAAAAATTAAACATTAAAAAGCGAACCAATATTTTTCGAGATATCGTCAGTTGAAAATTACAGGTTAACCCTCTACTGCCCAAATTTTTTTTCGAGAATTTTTGTTTTTTCCGTGTTCAGGAGGTCATTTTGAGCAACTTTTATTCTACGAAAAACTTTACTCCTCTTGTTTAATGTTTTTATTTTTAGTATTTTAATTTGCATTTATCTTGTTTAGTTGATCTTTGTTTTTTTTTTAGTTTTTGGCCTATTCTACCACCTCATATCATTACATTTTGCCTATCTATTTTTTTCATGTTTTTTCATTGTGGTACTATGCATTTTTTTTTTTTTTTTTTTTTTTTTCATAAAATTATTTTTATTAGGTCCTTTTCGGTACTGGGACCTGGTTAGGACCGAGTCGGCTTTTGTAATTACATTTGGCTTAATAATTACAGAGGATCTTGTGTGTAAATGTTAGTGGGAGGGGAGCCGATTACCCGCGGCCTACTCGGGGTTAGTAGGGAAGGGATTGATGTTAAAGACGAGGCGTGGGAAGGGAAGGGGGATTGTGTAGGGGTCTTGGTTGGCTCTGCTGGCCTTTGCGTTTTGTCCTCAGCCGCAACTCGGTGTCCAGCTGCTGGGGCGTTCTTGCTTTGCTTCCGGTGCAACCAGAAACGACGGCTTTGTACGAAGGCGAGTTATACTAACAGAAGGAAAACTAACTGAAGAAAAACAAACTGGAAGAAAACTAAATGGATATTTTGGAATCTGAGAGGAACTGATAGATCGGATAGAGAACATCAAGGTCAAGTTGAGATAACGCGTCTCGCATCGGGATTTCTGGTGGTCTTCCTCGGGCCCTGAGGGTATCTTTCAACTTAATTCTGTGAGCCTGGTGATCTGGACACGCCCATACGAGATGGTCGATGTCCTGATAACCATGCCCACAGTCGCATAAGTTCGTATCACTCATGTTGATACGGTAAAGATGAGCCTTGGACGAGTAATGGTTCGACATAAGGCGGGACATCGTTCTGATGAATCCACGCGTCAAGTCCATTCCCTTGAACCAGGCTTTTCTTTGCACCTTAGGTCGTATGGAATACATCCAACGTCCTTTGGTGTCGCCGTCCCATTGTGTTTGCCAATCCAGGAGCGCACGCTGCCTCGGAAAACCGTAGCATTCTTGTAGGCTAATTGGCCTTTCAAAAATGTCTCCACTCTCAGCACCCTTCTTGGCGAGCAAGTCCGCTTTCTCATTACCCGGAATCGAGCAATGAGCGCGGACCCATACCACCGTGATGCTGAATGACTGAGCCGCCAGGTTGTTTAAAGTCTTACGTATTTCCGTGAGGAAAAACGTAGACTCCCTGGTCGGCTTCAGAGACCGGATAGCCTCAACAGAGCTAAAGCTATCGGTGAAGATGAAGTAGTGGTCAGGTGGCATGGTCTCGATGATTCGCAGTGCGCAGTAAACCGCGGCTAACTCTGCGACGTAAACCGAACTCGGGTCCTTCAGCTTAAAGAACAGCTGATGAGATTCATGATGAACACCGAAGCCCGTACAGCCGTCGAGCTTGGAGCCATCGGTGAAGAATCTGTTGTTTGGAGGAACATGGTTGTACTTAGATGCGAAGATCGACGGTACAACTCCCCGCAGAAGATGGTTTGGGATGCCGCGAGTATCGGCTTTCATGGACGTGTCGAAGCCAATCAGGGTGCTGCTGGTTAACGGAGGCGTGCGCTGTACCGTTGTGCTCGGGCTCCACTCCCACGATGACATAAAGTCATAATATAGAAGCATGCGCCGAGACTCAACGTGAAGGTTCAGCAACGTTTCAAAATTGTCAATTACCAGTTTATTCCTGTAATCACACCGGATCAGGAACCGGTAAGACAGTTCGTAGTAACGAGTTCGCAGAGGCAACACTCCCGCCAAGACCTCGAGGGTCATGTTGTGAGTTGAGTGCATGCATCCCAAGACAATGCGAAGGCATCGGTACTGTATCCGCTGGAGAACCAACAAGCGTGATTTCGCAGCTGACTGGAAGCAGAAACTGCCATATTCCAGCACCGAGAGTATCGTTGTCTTGTACAGTCGAAGCAGGTCAGAAGGATGAGCACCCCACCGGTTGCCAGAGACGCTGCGCAGAAAATTAGTTCTTTGCAGGCACTTTTGCTTCAGGTAGTTAATGTGCTTCCCCCATGTTCCCTTTTGATCGAAGATGGTACCCATGTACATGAAGTGGTCCGACTGCTCGATAGTCTTTCCCGAGAGAGAAAGATTGAGCTGCGGCGGTTCATGCTTCCCCGTAAAAACGACCAGTTCCGTCTTCTCCGGAGAGAATTCAATACCCTTTCCAACTGCCCAATGGGCCAAGTTGTTCAGGGTATCTTGCAAGGGTTCTAGCAGATCGACTTCCTTCTTGGCAGCGATTGAAACCACTGCGTCATCTGCGTACTGTATAAGGGTGCAGTCTCCGGTCAAGCAATCATCGATGTCGCTGACGTAGAAGTTATACATGGATGGGCTAAGGCGTGAGCCTTGTGCCAAACCCATGTAACTTATCCGGGTGATTGCCAGATCACCTTGCACAAAGTGCATGTGTTTTTCTGACAACAGGTTGATGAGGAAGTTGCACATCGTCGGATTGAGACCGCTCCGCCGCAGCTTTACTCCCAACACATCGATGGAGACTGAATCGAATGCACCCTTGATGTCTAGAAAGACAGAAGCCATTTGCTGTTTCTTACCACGGGCTATGTCGATCCCTGTGGCCAGCAAGGCTAGACAGTCGCTTGTTCCCTTGCCTCTCCGGAAGCCATACTGCGTGTCTGACAGCAAGTGCTCTCGTTCCATCCATGGTTCGAGGCGGTCGAGGATCATCTTCTCCAGCAACTTGCGTAGACACGACAGCAAGCTGATTGGACGATACGAGTTGTGGTCGGACGCCGGCTTACCGGGCTTTTGAATGGCAACCACCCGGACCTGTCGCCATTCGTGTGGAATTATGTTCTGCTCCACGAACGTGTTGAACAGATTCAACAGACGCTGCTTGGCGACGTCCGGAAGATTTTTCAGCAAGCTGAACTTGATCTTGTCCGGACCAGGAGCAGTGTTGTTGCCCGTCAATAGTGCTATGGAGAGCTCTACCATCGAGAAGGGAGGATTAGAATCGCTCCCATCAACAACGTCGAATGATGGTTGTGTCGGCACCGAGTCCGGGCACACCTTCTTGGCGAAATCCAATATCCACTTGTCCGATTTTTCCACACTCTCGTTCGGAACGGAACCTCTACGCATGGCCCTCGCAACGCGCCACAGAGTGCTCATGGACGTATCTGCTGGTAGTCCTTCAACGAACTCCCGCCAGTACATTCGCTTCTTCCGCTTCAGAGTATTACTGTACCTGCGATTGGTACTATGCATTATCGTCTCTTTGTATTCATCGTCACTTTTTCAATTTTTTGCTTGTTTTTCATATTTTCTGCTCTAGAATGGCACCATTATCATTTAAATTGTAGAAAAATGCGTTGAGGCATAGTCTGGAACACTGGGACAGGTACTTTCCGTTTGCAAATCGGATCCGATTTTTGAAAATGTTTTTTTTTTATTGTTGTCTATTTTTTTTGACATTAAAAAAATACAGCATGCACTATGGCTCAAAAGATAGCTTTTTAATCCCCTTAAAATATTTTAGTAAAACGTGGGTAAATTGAGAAAAAAAAAAACGTATTTTTCCGTGTACCTATTTTCTTTCGAAAAGTTTTAATCATACCCTAGACTTTGCCGAAGATATGAAATCGATCAGAATTTTTTTTTTGGTAAAATTTGGGTTTGAACCGTGGTGACACCAATTGTTTGGTTTGCTCGGTTTTTTCGGCTAAACACATTTTTTTTTTCTGAAAAATTACACCATTTGAAAAATAATATTTTGTCAAAGCTAAATCAATGCTCGTGTATTGCTTAAACCTTCAGTTTAAAACAAAATTTTCAAACAGGGTTTCAAACAATTGTTCGGCGAACCCGATGAACACTGTTTTAACCAGAACAGTGTTCAAGATTAAACACGAATGAATGTTCAACATGTTTATTGTATTATAGGTAAATTTAAGTTTTTTTTCTTCTAAATATTAATGTTGACTTTCTTCAACAGGAAAACCTAGAAAACGCCAAGTACGCCGTGTCGATGGCCCGCAAGATTGGCGCTCGGGTGTATGCTCTGCCAGAGGATATTGCTGAGGTAAACTTCCAACTCGTAACAAACTCTCAAAGGTCCCACTAACGCCGAATCACAAATTCCCCCCTCCACAGGTGAAACCCAAGATGATCATGACCGTGTTTGCCTGCCTGATGGCGATGGACTACGTGCCCAACATGGACGTCAAGGCCACCAACGGTACCGCTGCTGCACCTGTTGCAGTAGCGCCAGCTCCAGAACCTACCCCGGTTGCGGCAGCCAAGCTCGCCGCGGCCCCCGTCGTTGAGATCGTGGAAGAAACGGCCGTCACGAACGGAAACGGCACAGCGGTGACCACCAACGGCAACGGAACGCTCGAAGAGCACGACGCGACGGCGACGACGCCGGCGGAAGTTGTGGTGGACGAGTTTGCCGACTAAGAAGGTGGGTGTGTGGGTTTGCAGGATTCAGAGAAACAAAAATAGTCAAAACAATTTCCGAGGGCGGGCGCGACGAGCGGGAGTGTGCGTGGTGTGTCGTAGCTAGGGATAACATAGAATATGTTTATTTTTCTTTATGATTTTTTTTCTTTTTGGTTTTTAAATGGGATACTTTACCTATATACACATCTATATCAACTAGTGCACTTTACCTTGTATGTAATGTATTTTCTATGATCATTTTTTTTGCTGTTCGGTTCCAGCAGCACAAACAGATTCGGTAAGTTTTCTTAAGAAGAAAGCGCATTCTAGCGAGTCTGTCTGTCGTCCGCTGGAGGCATGATTCTGTGTATAGAAAAGTCAACACGCAACTTAAAAGTGTGGCCAATTTTCTTGTCGAACATTTACTATTCTATCTATTTGGAAGATAAACAGAAAGAAAAAAAAACAACAATTTGTAATAAGCTATGATTGTATTATATTATTTTTTTTTATTGTTTAGTAAAGTAAGAGCATTTAACAAGTTTAACAAAGATAGGGAGCGAATGTGAGCGCGCGTGATTAGATGAAATGGGAGAAACTAGCCGGAACGGGAACCGCAAAACAAATTATTTAATTTCAGAGTGAAAGAACAAGTGTGAACGGTTAAGGCTAAACAGAGTTATTTTTGTTATTCTTTTTTGTGCGTTTTCGCTGCATCGAAATTTTTCCCAAGATGAAACTAAATTATTAGCCGATAGTGTGTGCCAAAACAACACTCCGCGTGGAGGCGTGTGTGTATTTCAAGTGTGTGCTCGTGTTGAATGTGGGCGTGACCTATGTTTCGCTTATGTGTACTCCAATTACTACTACACTGCAACTGCTATCCACCACACTTGTTATCAGTATCAGCATTATCAAACTCGGAAGCGGAAAGGAATTGAAATCGATTGAATTGAAACACATTTGGGCTCAAAAATACTTACACTAGCCGATTTCCGTAAAACTTTGTTTTAGATAAACGTTTCGTTGTTTGTGCCTGGTTTAACCTAGCAGTTTCATAATAATCTGTACTAATTGTAAAGCGACTATTTTAAGCTACTATACCAACACCAACCACAATAAGAAATAATCATAAACCTCTAAACACTGCACTTTTGTGGGCGGGAATAAATCATATTGAATAAGAGTGTGCGGGCCCGGGGGCCTCAACCATAGCATTTTTGATCGCATATACATTTTAATCGAGGGACGACGAGAAGAAGCAAAAGCCATGGTAAACCTTCACCACAATACCTTACCACAAAACAACCACCACAAATATGATATGCAATATATATGCAAAGACAAAAAAGACAAGTTACACTAAACCCGAAACGTAAGTCAGCTGATTTTACTTAGATATAACGCAATCAAAACAATTGAACAACAACAACACAAGAAAGCAACAATAGCATTACAAACAAAAAACTGCAGCAAAAAAATAAGAGGGAAAGAACAATATACAATTGTAGTAAACAACTAGTTTAGTTGTATCGGCTTAATCGTAATTATTAACATATTATTAAAAAGTATTGGCAATCGCGCGAACAATTGAAACCAAGGCATACAAGAATAAACAAGTAAAAAAGCAATAGCGGCGCTCTGGTTAATTCAATGTTATCCGAAAAATCCGTTTATCTCTCAAGGGTGGCTTAAAAAAAAGTAGTGAATTTGTGATTTTTTTTCACAAAAAAATCTGAGAAAGGTCGGGAATCCCATTCAAATAAATGGCATTCAATTCGTTTCAAGCACTTAAAATTTAATATTTAAGGTTTATTTCACTAACTTAATGTATTTGAGAATGAAAATGCTATTTTAGACATTAAATATCTTTATAAGTATTTGTGATATGGATTTGGCAAGTGTTTGAAAACAGAGGCGTCGCGTGCACCTGTTCAACCTGTTCATAGGACAGGTGATCATTTTGATATCTTTATAAAGAAATAATTAAAATATGTTCATCAAAATAATTAAACGAACACGCCAACTCTTCTTGGAATCATGAAACAGCCAAGCGCATCGTATTAAAGCGCGTCAATGAAAATCTAACGCGCACTGAAAATTCTCCCAAGTAGCCGCCAACCTGTTCGGATTTCTCCATGCACGAGTTCCCATACAACGCATCCAAAAATACACAGAAAGCCCCCCCTATTTGTACACGCTGGACGGTATGAATGTGGTAGTTCAGGGTATGCATGAAAGCTTTTGGACAGTCGACATAAAAGCGCGCGAGCCGAGACGCGAGCAGGGAGAGCAGGGTTGCCAGGTTGCCAGATAAATCTGGGAATGCCAGATTTTTCAAGTGTCAGCTAGAATAAAGATTTACCCTTCTCTGGGCCAGATATTGACAGAATTTGCCAGATTTTTCACGGTTAGCCCATTTTAAACAAATTTTTGATTAAAATTTTGATTAAAATCAAATAAAAACAGAACGTGTTTTTCAAAAAGAAGATGTGAACTCAACATTTTTGAGGTCATAAAATCAGTTAAACCATCTGAATTCTACAAATTTTTGAATCAATTCATATCCTCCCTCACCTTAACCATTCAGAATTGTTAAATTTTTGTCTGCCAGATTTTTCCAGATTTTTTATCGATACTTTGCCAGTTTTTACAAATTTTAACCTGGTAACCCTGAGGGAGAGAGCAAAATGTGGAGTTTTCTCTCTCTCTTTGAACGTTGCTCTCTCCCTGCTCGCGTCTCGGCTCGCACGCTTTTATGTCGACTGTCCAAAAGCTTTAATGCACACCCTGAACTACCACATTTATACCGTCCAGCGTGTACAAATAGGGGGGGGGGGCTTTTTCTGTGTATTTTTGGATGCGTTGTAAGGGAACTCGTGCATGGAGAAATCCGAACAGGTTGGCGGCTGCTTAGGAGAATTGGAGCCTAACATTTTAAAAGGGCACATAACTTTTGTAAACAATAGTGTATCCCTTTCACTCAAATGACAGTTTACATAAGGTGTGAAAGGGACACACTCTTGGTTGAAAAAGTTATGTGCCCTAATGAAATCAGTAACAACATTTCAAAAGGGCGAAACCTACGATCCTGCCATTTCGGGAAAATCAACATTCAAAATTTTGCAATTCCGATCAATTCCTATTTCCACAAAAAAGCATGAAAACCATCAATTTTGTCAAAACGTAATAGAAAATAGCAATAATTTCATCATAGAGAGCAATTTGAAATTAATTAAGGTATTTTTGCTATTAAAAATTGAGAAAAACAAATTACGCCTTTTTGAAGAGCGTGCCTCCATTTTCGCCCCACCGTATTCGCCACCCACTCAACCAAAACAACGGTTTAGCCCGTCAGGTTACGCCGCAAAGCAAAAGTAAACAACAGATTCGCCCTTTTGATTTTTGTTCATTTTTCGGGTTTTTAAAGAAAAAAGGGGTGAAACAACTATTTTATCATTGTGAAACGTTACAGTCAGTGATAATATAGTGATATTTGCAACCTCAGTGATAAAAAAAATTGGTCTAGAAAGCCTTCAGAAGGAGTCCGATTCAGGCCAAGAATCGTTGGGCCAGGATACACCGTAAGTAGCAAGTTGGTTTGACGATGTGGTCTATATTGAAGTGACGTTCCTTGGGGTGTCCCCGCCGGAAGTGGGAGACATGGCACCTGACGACTAGGCCACCCCGCGACACCATCCTGCCTTCTCTATCTTTGCATAGCTTCAATGGTTACGGAGGCGATGATTTTGTACGGCATTCCTCCTAAACCTCCCTACACTAACTTTTTGTCCTGCAACTGCTAGACCCAGAATCCCCGGATGTTCCAAGAACCGGTAAATTATGGACCTTCATATCTAGATTGTGAATCCAGACCAGATCCGATACTACAATAATTGAAATTAAAAAGTTAGGGGCAGGGGGGGCAGAATGGACCAGGGGGGCAGAATGGGCCACCCTTGGTTTTGGGCTTTAGAATGGATTGAGACCAATTGTAAGGCAAGGGTCTTATAAAGGACGTCAAATAACTTCACCATACCGAAAACGACCTTTGAATTCATTGTATTTTTCGAGTTATGAGCAAAAATGTAAATTTATTGACAAAACTACGCAAATGTTGTTTATTTCGAGGTTTTTAAATAAGCTTTCTGAAAAGTTGGATTGCTTGAAAAAGTTTGCTCAATGCTTATAACGTTACTAGATGTTACTGCCAAGGAATACAAACAACAACGGAACCTTAAAATCATTTAGAGACTTGGTGGTGGAAGTGTTAAATTAAAATCCACTTGGGGGCAGAATGGACCACCCTTTTCCTTCCTTATAAAAACAATCAAAAGTTATGAAATTTGGATTAAATGGATTATTTCACTCCTGGTAGCTTCACAAATCACGTTTAATGCAACATTAGTTGATTTTTTAGTTGTTTTGATGATTACTTGTAAAAATAGTGTCCTTTTTCAACATATTAACACTATTTTCAAAAATCTTTGTTTTGGTAAGTGACTATTTTTATTAAAGTGGTCTAACTTCATGGAAACTATGTTAGAAAGGTACCTTAAGTCATTTCTTATCTCCCTTCAACGTTGTATTAGACAAAATGGCTTGTTTTCTAAGGTGGCCCATTCTGCCCCGCACCCTAGAAAAAAAGTCGAAAAAACTTTTTTTTAAAGTGGCTCAAAAACAGTTTTAAGCTAAATAATTTCATCAACCAAGTATATAACATTGAAGGGAACATCCCAAAGCATAAGCCTACTACACTGAATTCATAAGTTTTCATGTTTTTCTATGGTTTTTGGAGCATTTTACTTAGGCGGGCCATTCTGCCCCCCCTGCCCCTATGTATTTAGGATCATACAAATCTGTGTTTGTTGTGGAATTGTGGTCAGAGACATGAGAAACATACATTTTGATCCATTTTGAGGATTGTCAGGTTAAAATTCACTAAATTATAACGAAAATTTGGTGTTTCTAAATATACGTCGGAACTTGCAGAAAACACTACATTCGCCCCTCGTGATTGGATGAAAACACAAGGGCGGAAACTCAATTTGGTTTGTTTTGATTGATGTTGTTGATTAGCCCTTTTGTTTTTTGCTTGTAAAACTACGTATTTTCGGAATTTTGTGATGATGGAGGGTGTTTTAGGATCAGTTTTGTTCGCTTTATATGATTCTGACAAAAACTCAGTTTGTTTACATCTGAGGGTTTCGCCCTATTGAAAAGTTGTTACTGAAATGGCAAGCACGAATTTTCAGTGCGCGTTAGATTTTCATTGAGAGCTCTGTAGAGTTATCTAAGCCCGATCTCACGCACACTAGCACGCCATTTGTTTTGCTGGCCGGCACAAAATTTAACCTCAATCTTTTTCGTGTACGTACACGCAATACATGCGCACGTAGATAACTCTATGGATACACGAATGCGCTTGGCTGTTCCATAATTCCAAGACAATTTGGCGTGTTCGCTCAAATATTTTTGTGAAACTTTTTTGATTGTTATAAATAGTAGAAGGGCATGTTGCTTCTAAGAAGCGTTTTTAACTGAAATAAAGTAATTTAAATTTAAAGTAAGTTCATCGACAGATTTGCAAAATAATTTGGAAAAAATGGAACAAAATCTTCAATCTACCAATCATATAATATTTTTTTTAGGAAAATTTTGTAAAGTGATGTTTTTTATTTTATTTTATGGATTCATATTGAGATATGAAATGCAGTAAAATAAAAAAAAAATCTAAGACTTTTTATACTTAACTATGGCAATTATGTTTTATTTGTGGCTATCAATTCATTACATCAGGGGTGCTCAAAGTTTTTAGAGGCCGGGCCAAATTTGAAGCTCAAATGAGCTTGCGGGCCTAATTTACAAAAAAGGTTATTAAAAAAAAGAATTACGTTATTTTAATTTAAAATAATAGAAACCACAAAATAACGGTTTTCTATCGGTATTGTTGATTTTTTATTGTTTCAGCAGGTATTTGAAGAAAAGTTTTTAGTTGAATGCACCTGCGTTTAAAAAAAAATAAAGTTTTGTTTTTATATTTCGAAAATGGTGACATGTTGAACAATTCATCTAAAGGCGTAATTTTATCTATAAGTTGTGGCTAATGAAAAATCGTTGAGAGCCAGAATTTCAACATTTCAATGAAAAAAATAAAAAAATTAGAAAATGTTTTAAGCTTCCGTATAGTTAAACTGCAATCATTATTTTCAAAAAAATACGGTTCGACAAAAAAAAAACATTTAAGAGAAAAAACATTTATTTAATTCATCGAAAATTCACTAAAATTCAAAATATTTTAAATAAACCCAAAAATGCAAAGGAATTTTAATCAATTGATTTCACTTAATTTTATTTATTTTTTTAAAGTTTATAATGTTTTTGAAAATATATTTTTGCTCCTGGTTTCTTGAGCCATTTTTTTAATAATAGGGGAGGGGTGGTTTAAGGGGTGGTATAAGTATTTTTTATTAACAAAAAAAAAAAAGGCTAGCATATAAAAGTTTAAAATAAACCTTAATTTTGAAAAAGTATAAAATCACTTTATGAGTGATCAACGGGCCATTTTACATGATCATTAAAAATGGGTCCGCGGGCCACAACATATCACCTCGCGGGCCACGTTTGGCCCGCGGGCCATACTTTGGTCACCCCTGCATTACATGCTTAAAAAGCCCATTTTGAAAATCAATGCAAAAATAAACGTTAAACGTCCAATTGCTTGCACAATTTTTTTTTTAAATGAAAAATTAAATTTTCGTCGATATTATTTTTTTCCTCTTAGGGTTTTTTAGGAAAATTTTGAAGAGAAACGTAAAATACAATGTTTTATGGCCTAATTGTTTTGGTCAGGAAACTAGAGCACGTGATTTCAGGATTAGAATGGTCAACATCGGGAATGTTTGCTTAGTGAGAATTGAGAATAATGAATAATTTTTGCTCTAATCTAATCCAATGCAACACAAGAGAAGTCATTCTAAAGAAAACTCCAGAGAAAAACTTGTGGTTGGATTACGCCTCAAGTTTTGATTTAGATTTTTTTTATTTACAAAACAAACTAATTATAGAAAACTACAATGTAAAAAGCATTTTAATTTTACATTGATGATGATGATCATTGCTGTAATTTGAAAAAGTTACTATTTCAATAAAAATCAATTCTCACAACAATATTGCTAACATCATCTAATTTCTCTTTATTATGTATAAAAGATGTTTTTTTTTTAAATATAATTGAGCTAAAAAACTTGCAAATTACTGAAAAGATTGTTTGAACAGGTAAACATTTTGGCCACGCGTCGCCTCTATGAAACAGATTATCATATTGATTTCAATGAATCAATAAATTTTGATTTATTTGTTGGCTAAGTTTATTTAAATTTGAAAATAAAACAGTACTTTTTAAACAGCAACACAATTCTGGAAAACCTTATTTGAAAAAAAAAAATCTGATTTCAAGGATTATAACCAAATTTTTTTATTGTTTCATTTTATCACATTCACAGTGGGCAAAAATGGGTACCGTCAGTTTTTGCCTATCGAGAGTATCCTTTTTTAATGTAAAAAAATACAGCTAGGCCCTATTTTGCCCCATTTTATGTGCTTTTCGTCAATATCTTTAATTGGCGTTGTTTTTACAGTTTGAAAGTATATCATTTTATGTAACAATCACGAAAAATCGATTGGTGACACTCTCATTTTTTGGCAAATGACGAAAAGGGCCCATTTTGTCCCATTCAACCACTTTTAATTTAATTTTCGTCAATATCTTGGAATGCCACAATTTCCGGGTTTCATAAAAAAAACGTTACTTAATCCACCTTTAAGTCCTCTCATTTATAGAGTGATTCCAACTCCCCTATAGTGTCCACATGGTTTATGGATATCCCCTAACGTGATCTCAGCACCTAAGAGGTCCTATAATAAAAAAAAAAAAACTGACTACCTACAGACTATTTGTCAAGATTAAACAGACACCGCCTTTGAGGAAAATGGCATCACTCTACACGGCTTTTTCATGGCGATCAGACCCGACCATTTGAGGTTATGTAAATTCAGACCATTTTTTAAACTGCTTATAATTTTAAATTGGTAAGTCAGATCTTGAAAATTCTTAATCCGCAAGAAAGGTAATTTCAGAACCTTTCTAAAAATATATAATATGGCAGGTTTCCATGCAAAAGCCACCCTTTTTGCAAATTGTGAAGTTTATATGCAGCAGTTTTTTAAGCATAACTTTTGATGTGCTTTACTAAATCTTATAAATTTCAATAGGGACTTATGGGACCCCAAGACGAATCGAATGAGGCCAATACGGTCAAAATCGGCTCAGCCAGTGACGAGATATTCCAGTGACATTGATTCGGTACACATGTCTACATACAGCCAAACACACAGACATTTGCTCAGCTGGTGATTCTGAGTCGATATGTAGGTCTAGGAGGTCTAACTATAAAGTTCATTTTTCGAGTGATTTTATAGCCTTTCTCTCAGTAAGGTGAGGGAGGCAAAACAGGAAGTGTCCACAGCTAAGAGAAAAATAAATGATTTAACTGAACAATTGCACCCGAAATGAATAGAAATACGATAGGAAAGTCTATATTTTCTCTTAAAATACTAGTATTATAACCACCACGTTACACGGTGTGCGTCACCTGATGCTCGTAGTGCATGACCCGACCGCCTCCCCGCACCGCCGGTCCCCGCTCGTCCACGTGACTCATGATCGAAACGGTACGCTTCACCGTTTGGTGTTCCTCGGGACTGCCTTGCTGCTCCTGCTCCGTCGGTTCCAGCAGCAGCTGGACCAGCTTTTGGGGTTTCCCAGCGCTGCTGTTTCTCAGCTTGGGCGAGGTCGGTTTCTTCTGCTCCTGGGAACTGTCGACCTTCTTCTTGCTGGGACGGTGAGTCTTTTTGGTTGGTTTGAGGACGGTTTCGGTGGCGGTTGGTTGGGTTGTGCTGGCCGCTGGCAGAACTCGGGCCGGAACTTGGCGGGACTCTGAAACGTACATACATTCCTCGTGTTTAACGCCGTCCGAGTCGGTGCAGGTGTAGCAGGTGAGGTCGTTCTTTTTACCTTTTGGGGACGGAAAAAGAGGACGTTAATTTAATAACTGTTGTAAAAATTAAGAGCAACTATTAAGAGATATTTGATTTATGAGTCACTTTCCATAGGTTTACTACGTTTTGCAGATATATAAGCGAGCAAAATCCAGTTCTGTGCAGTACAACATCCCACTCGGAGTTTAACAATGATCAAGATATACGGTAAGAATTTACACTAAGTATAAATTTGCCTTCCAATCTCAAACCACAATTTCCAGCTCAACTGGTCGTGCTTCTGTCGTTGCTGGCAATACTGGCCACCGGCCAGTCTCAGCACCAGTTCTCTCGCGGATCGTGCAAACGCGTGTCATGTCACGTGGAACCCAACTACGGCGATTACAGCGACTTCTTCGTCAAACATTGCCCAGATCCGTTCAATTTCAACGGATACTGTAGCTGCGATGATGGTCCCGGATATCAGGCGTACTACCACGAGTGCCCAACTGGAACGTTCTTCGATGGGTATTCCCAGCTGTGTCGCAACAATGAAGGTGACACGGAGGATGAGGGTTTTTCGACGGACAGGTTGAACTATTGCATTAATAACTGGCTAAACGATCGCAGCAAGACTCAAGTGAGGTTCGTTTGCAAAAAGTAGTTAAACTTGTCTAGCACTTTTATTTTCTAAATAAAGAATAAATGTATCAAAAGAACACTTCACTTTTTATAGCAACCGCCATTATGGCAGAGCAAACGTCAAAATCATACACTCTAAAATGAAATCTATCAAAACACACGCTCACCTTTCTTGCAATTGGACCAATCGCGACTCTCAAAGTCCGCCAGCACCTTGGCCACTTCGTCCGGGTTGTTCCGCAGAACGTACACCTCGTCACTTCCGTTGGCGGCCTGCTCTGGCTGCTGCTGGCGAATTTTCTCGCTGCTTCGACCTGCCGCCGCCGGGAAGAAGTGCGTGTAAAAGTCGTAGTACGTCGGATGTACAACATGCTCTGGGTTCTGCTGCTGAATCATCGGTGCCGATCGGGGACGTTCCTTGTTGGAGCGAGGGTCTACCGGTTGGTAGCGGTAGCCTCCACCGTTGGCCGTCGCCTTGGGGCTTCCGGGTTTGTGATGGACGACCGGTTTCTTGGTTGGTATGACCTTTGCCTTCTGCGGAGGATTGACCAGGATGTTTTCTTTGCGCTTGTTTGGCTTTGCAGGCCGTTGAGTCACCTCTTCACTGCCTTCTTGTTCTTCGTCGACATCGCGATCCTCCTCTTCGGACTCGCCTTCCGGTTCCTTTTCGTGATCTTTGCTGTTGTAGTTTTTCTGCTTTACATACGCAAACTTGTTGTGATGCGGAGAGGTCGCGTAAGAGCACGATTCCGACGTTGTATCCGTGACCGGATCGCGACACACGTGGCACACCATTCCATCTTGCTCGCGCGCCTTACAGTTCTTCGGATCCTTCGCCAGCTGTCGACTCTGCGCTTCCGATTCCTGCTTGATCCGTTCGTAATCATCCGAGGGGCCGAAATCAAACCGGTATTCATAACTGGCACCATCGTCACCCTTAGCATCATCCTGTTTCCGCTGTTCATCCCGATCTCGAAAATGTCGACTCACAAACTGTTCGTACCGATCGGCATAACCATCCACACTTCCACCGCTTTTCTCCTCCGAAGACCCATCCCGGTCGTCCTCGTCCTCTTCATCATCCCCCTCCTCCCCGGAAGTAGTCTTCCGCTTAATCCGTGCCACCCTAACCTCACTCGGATCGACGTAGGTCGACATGCGCGCAAACTTGGGCGTGGCCGCCACCAAATCCAAACTGCCCAGATTAAAGTCCGTCGGGAAGTACGTCTCGTGATCGCTGAACGACTTTTCGTACGAACCGCCGAAAAATTCCGTATCCTCGTCGCCGAAATCGAACGCCCGGAAGTCGAAATCGCCGCCGTTTGCCGAGGCGCCGATAATGATCGCGAACGCCACTAGCGCCGCCACTGGCGCGCACACAAACCACTGAATTGCCATTTTTGTAAGTTTATTGAATTGCACTAATGCAGCAGTGCCATGATTGAATATTCACGCCGGACTAGATCGATCAACGGCATCGATTGGCACTTTTATACGACGACATCAATCTTTTTTTGTTTTGTTTTGGGAGATTTAAACGATTGCAACGGAGGGAGAGGAAAGAAACCCTTTCTCTGAATGTGCGCCAGTGCAAGCACATTGATCGCGTGTGACTATATTCTCAGTGTTTTGTCGTTTGCCTATTGCTGATATTTAACCGTTGTGACGGAGCCATTTGGTATTGATTTATTTTTTAGTAAAATTATTATAGAAAATAAAATAAAAAAGTTTAAAAATTTAATTTACGACCATTGAATGAAAAAAAGTGTTTTAAAATGCATACACCTGTCCAGTTGTTCAGCCATCATCAGTTTCCAAAATATCTAAGTATCGACCAAATTTTTTTTTTTTTACGAAAAAACAAAGTTTTTTTCATTAAAAATCAAAATATTTTTAATTCAGCACAAACATGCTAAATATGAGTTTCAATGCAGAAAAATGCATTTTAGATTAATTTTAGTTGATGTAACTTCTATTTTCATTAAAATGTTGAAGTTTTGTGATAATATATTTTTTGGCCCCCCTGATAAAATTTTAAAATATTTGCAACGGCCTTATAAGTGTTATTGTGAAATAATTCAAAAATATCTTCAAATTCAAAAGTATGTTCAGTACTGTCAACTGGGACGAATTGGGACTGCAGTCTGAATAGGACAGCAGTTTACAATGCACTTAGACAAACGCTTGAAATTTAGAAACCGATGCACTATGTTTGTTGACCGTTGTCTGTTCTATCTGAAACCAATAAAAAAAACAAATATTGTGCTTTAACAAGGCTTAAAGCCCCGAAGAAGGTAGAACATTTTTTGCCTTCCTCACTGAGAAAAGGCTATAAAATCACTCGATAATTGAACTTCTGAATTACACCTCCTTGACGTATACAGAATCTCAGAATCATTTTCTGAGCAAATTTCTGTGCACGATTATCTCGGAATTGGTTGAACCGATTTTGGCCGGGTTAGCCTCATTCGGTCCGTTTTGGGGTCCCCTAAGACCCTATTACAAATTATGTAGTTTAGTGAAGTACAGTAGTTGTTCGGTAACTGGGCGTTGTTTAACTGGGCGCTCGATAACTGGGCCGTAGCCCATTTAAAAAGCAGACAAACGTCAAAAAACCAAAACAAACCAAAATGACCGAGAGGTTAATGGATGCAAAAATCATATTCAATAAATAAAAAAACTTTTTTCAAACTTTTGTTTAATTTCAAGTTACAATTAAAGAAATATGAAAAGTAAGAATTGTAAATAAATTTGAGTAACTTTTATTTTTATATTCCATCTGGAAAATATTATTCATCGGTGGTCCCCTCGTTATTTTTTGTTCTGCCCAGTTAACGAGCAACATTTGGTGACTGGGCTACGTTCTCAGCCCAGTTACCGAACAACTACTGTATTTCAAAAGTTTTGCTAAAGGAGCTATTAAACTATGGAAAACAAACAAACAAACTCGCACTTTTTAACAGTTTGCGTGTTTGCCGCAAACAAGTTTGCGAGTTTAGCAAACTGTCAAGCACGAAAAAGTGCGAGTTTGTTTGTTTGTTTGCGGTAGTGTAATAGCTCCTTAAGAAAAAGATTTTTGTAGATACAAAAAAGGGGAAAAATTGCAAAAGTTCAAGCTGATAATGTAGGTCGGATCTTCCACCGCAGTGCTTTTTGAGATGATTCTTCAAATTTCCAATAGGTGGCAGCAAAAAGTTTTTAAGTATATTTGGATTATTTAAGATTCATGTTTCAAAATATGGTTTTACAGCAATTTGATTTGAATTTTGATCAAACTTGGAACTATGTATTTACTTACGGTAACTACCCCATTTTTTTTTAAATTTCAATTTTCAACGAAACTATTTTGAAAGCAAATTTTTTTATTTGTTCACGGTTCGAACCTAGGGACTTGATAAAGTTTGCACTCGATTTTCCAAAGTTATCGAGAAATTTCAATCTGGTTAATCGAATCACGAAATTTTTATTTCTCTCAAAAATAGGGGTCATTAATCTAAAGTATGACCCCAAAAATGCTCCAAGGTTATTTGATTTTCTGTAATAGGGAACAGTTGGCCACAAACTGGCAATCCCAAATAAAATGATTAAAATTTTATAGAAAAGAATAAATTTTCAAAGCATTACTATATTGGTGTAACATGACCACCTGAACCTGAATTAGGGTCTCTGATCTAAATCATGACTCGAAACATGTTTTTCAAAACTTTTGACCCAATCAGCTCCATCTAACGGTGTCTCCCCATAGTTCCAAACTCCCTCACTTCAGTCTAGCAGCTTTTTCCGCTATTTTTCCAAGTACGAGTCTCTCAATTTTGTTTTGTTTTTGGTTTTTCTCCACCTGCTATTTAAGGAGGGGAAGGCAGTCACGTGGCGCGACACGGGAGCTGCAGATTCGAATTCAAATTTACCGCGCAATCCGCGCTGATCTTGTTGATCGACGGTGCGTAACATTGCCACCAGATTTGCGCGATTGGTTCGCGCTGCTTTTGTTGTTTTGCATAAACGGTGCCGTGTTATTTTTGTCTGCTCGTTTATGAGGTGTCAAGTGTTTTTCTAGCTTGTCTCTCTTGATTGTTACGCCCGGATCATTCATCATTCGACAGGGTTCGTTACGGGGCACCAGCGGTTATTACCTCAAATAAGTCGTTGAAACGGATTTGGCTTTTTCCCACCCGTCAGTGAGGCAATGGATCAATACAATGTGCAACAATGTCAGTTGGCAGTTCGACGACCCTTTTTCAGCGAGAAGAAATTATTCATTTTTTAATACAGATCAGGTGTTCAATAGTTTGATAAAGGAAGGATTTCGAAGAATTCGGTGAAATGAATACGCCTCAACAGTTTCATAATTTATAATTTTTCAATTTTTATTCGTGTTTTTTTTTTTAGTTCTTTTGTCTGACCAATCAATCAATGCATGGTTTAATGTCTGTCGCAAACTACAGATAGTTAACTTACCTTAATCATTTCATATGTGTTGTTTTGTGTTTATTTTTTAATTGTTTTTTTCATATCATTTTTTTCTGGTGAATTTCACCAGCTCTCGTCGCACCTCCCTTTCATAAAGAGAGTTGGACGATAATCTGCTACTTTTCTCCCCCTCGTAATAATTTGCATTCTTTTCAGTTGTGTTTATTTTTACTATCCACTAATAGTGTGTGAGTGTGTCTGTTTCTTCTTCTTTTTCTTGTGTGCTAGTGATTGGCTCTTCCTTTTTTTTTGTTTGCTGGAAGGCACTCACGCTTTATCGAACTAATCATGTTGCGTCTTGTCAGTTTTAAAAGTGTGTGTTTTCATTAAATTACCTTTTTCTTAACCCTAGTTGGTTTACTGCACTTTTAGTTTCTGATCGTGTGGCTTTTTCTGTATTTTCAATAGTATTTATCGGGAATATTTTTTAGTATTGACAAGGATTTATGACACACTTGTCGCAATTTTATTGTAAATATGAACTTTATTTTGTTTATTATTTCACCTTTTCTTACCTTCATTGCCACGTCGTTACGCTGCCTTCAATGTTATATTTTTTCGTGTTCTCCCCTTCACATTCGGCACAAATTTGATTCAATCATTACCTTCACACAAATCACTCTTAGTTTCGGCTCAAATTTCGTTACTTCTTTTTTTCACAAACCAACTCAAAACACGCGACAATCTTTTCTGGCTCAAACTTTTCTTGCTCTCCTCCTGCCCATTTATGTCTTCTTCGTCTTTCTTTAAGGAAACTTTAGTTTTTTTTTTATAATTATATATATCTTCAAATCACTCTCGGTAGCCGTGGATGTGGGTGTGGGTACAGCCCTTAACTACTAATTGCATACTACTTAAATGTCTAGGTTATTCATTTTGTAAAAGGGAAATTGATGGATGTGAGAGATGGGACTAAACAAGGCTTCGGAGGGTAATTTCTGCTAAGGAAAAAAAAAGGATTTTTTTTATTGTTCAACAGTCTGGATGATTTTTACCCTTCTTTTCATAAATAAATAACGATACGGTGCGCGTTGAATGTTTTGTTAGTTTAAATTTCTATATAAGTCGGTCAGTTCCGCGCATTCCCGCTGATGATTTTGGGAAATTCGGGAGCTCGCACGCACAAACAAAATGATGAATATCTAAAATATGTATAATTTTCTTTCGCTGGAAAACATTTCATAAGGACAAGTGTTAAAACAACCTTGCGGGTGCGCCAACGGCGCCCGCAAGAAACGGATAAAATAAATCTACTCAAAACTCTAGCTAAATCATAAAAGGCATGGGAATTGTCTTTTTCCCTTATTTCTGTGTCTGTGTTTGTTACCTTTTGTGGTGGATTTTCTTACAATCTGTGGTCGCAACGCGATTGGCTGTTGACGGATAGATATCTATGTACAGAGTTTACACAGCTTATTTAATCTATACTTTCAGCTTGATTAAGTGCCGCACACTTTCGAGAACCTCAATCGTGGGTTTGAGCGCTCAACAAAAAAAGAACACTCGGTTGCTTCTATAATCTGTAATATCTCCCTTCGATATTACGCCCCACTTCTTTTGAGTAATTAAAATTATTGCTACTACACACTGTATTTACGGCCAATAGCAGTTACGTGTCGACGCCGCCGTTCTCGTCCCACGATTTGTCCACGAGCAGCTTAAAACACATACGTTTCGTCGGCCATGTCGATGGCCCACCGGAACTTGTCACGTTGCGTTTTGTTAAAGATCTTCTCGATGGGGACGTCGAACTTTTTGCACCTGTAGAAACGGTTCAAAGTTAAAATCAATCCATTTTTTTTTGTTGCATATTAGTCCAACTCACCATGCCACCGAGATACGCGGATCCAGATAGTTGAGCTTGGACGTGCCGAGGGCGATCGTCTTGTTCTCGTCTCTGTCAGTCTCTTGCAGTTCGAGCTTCTTCAGCTGTAACGGACAATAAAATTAAGAGTTAGAAAATGTCGCTCGAAACGGCCACTCTCGCATCAAACCAACCTGATCCTTGAGTCGTTCCAGCTGCTTTTGCTTCTTGTCCCGGTCGACGGAACCCTTCACCGAGCCACCCCGCTTCATGTCCTGCGAGCAGAAAACAATAAACAAACATTAAAATCTCGTTCAACTTCACAAACTTGCTTCCACCCAACCTTCAGCTCGCGCTGGCACGTCTCGACGGCTTCCTTCTTCAAGCGGATCTTCTCCTTCAGGTTGGACATACTCTTGTCGTGCGTCTTGGGCACCGCCCGCTGATGGTTACACAGGATGGCGACGGCACGGTTCGCGCGGTTGTACGCCAGCATCTTCTCCGGCACGGTCATGTTCGGGTCCGTCAGCTCGGCCAGCTGGTTCTGCAGCGTGAAGGACGCGTTGAACGTACGGAACACCTTGGCGGTGAGTCCGTCCATCAGGTCGCGCAAATGCTCGTTCAGTACGGACGTGTTTAACCGGTCGAACAGATCGTCGCCGGGCTTTTTGTTCTCCTTGAAGAGTTCCAAGTTTTTGAACACTCGCTTCTCGACCTCGACCTCGTTGTAGTACCGGATGGAATCCTTACCGAGGAAGTCAAACACCACCACGTTTTCCTTGCCGTTGAGCTCTTTGTGCAGCTCGATGTGTTCGACGCGCAGCGAACAGCAACCGACGGTATCGGCCTGATCTTCGTCCTTTTCGTTACCCGCTCGAAGGGCTAGCTTATCGATAAAGTACAACGCCACGGCCCGTTGCCGGATGCGCATCTCCTTGCTCTTCCACTCGTCGCGGTACGTGTCGCGGATTTTGTCGATGTGCTTCAACAGCCGGCGGGCCGTTTCGTACTTTTGCCAATCCTTTTCGCCCTTCAGCTTCGAGCTCGGGTTCAACATGACGTACTTCACCTGACCCTGGACGTTCTCCGTCCACGAAGCCAACCACGACACCGTGTTGTCGTGGCGAACCTCCTTCCAGCGATGACCTTCCGGGGCCTTTGGGTAAACGCTGTCCTTTGCACAGTTGATGATGACATCTTCGGGCATGACACGACGCTTCACCAGCCCCATCTTGGGATGTTCACCGCGACCACGGAACAGTCCCGGCGGTTCAATCCTAAAGTTACCGATCTTTTCCTTGTGTCCGTCGATGTTACAAATGCCGTACTCCTTGGCCAACGCTTCGTTCTGCTCCTTCAGAGCCAGCTTCTCCTCCTTGGAGCGGTTCCGGTTCTTCTCGGACAGATCGGTAAAGTACGCGTGCATATACTTGAAGTTGCACTTTTTGAGATCCTTGATTTTCTCACGCTCCGAGGAGGTCATCGTTTTGCGCCAGTCTTTGAAGAAGTTGTCGTTGAACACGTCCTTCGAGGTGTACTCGTGCTCGATCATCCGCGCGTAGAAACCCGCCACCTCCTCCGTGTCCTGGGACAGCTTCATCACCTTGCCGTCGTACTCGAACTTGACGTTCTCTGGGAGGGGATCGTACGGTGGCGCAAACACCGGCCCCTTGTGCTCCAGGAAGTTCCACTTGACGCCATCTTCGCGCTTTTCCTCCTCCCACCTGCAAAATAGAAGATTCCTCGGGTTAGTTTCCAGAAGCCAAAGGCGTTTTTTGATCGGTTCTCGATCAATTTACAAATGATGAAATTTACAAATGCTTTAAATTGTTCATGTGCACGTCCTTTACTTAAAAAAAAGACTTTCTACTTTAAAAATATGTTTTTTTTTTCAGACAGATCGAAATGGCAATATTTTTTTTAGCAATTTCTCATGCAACTTCCAACATTAGCATAAAAGCTTTACTATCGAATCAATTCCATTTTTTAAATGCAGATAATATGCAAGCTAAATGAGCACTTGCCGTAAACCGACAGGAAGATGCATGAAATTGGCTTTCCTAGCAAGTATGTGAACTTCAAGTACCTAGAATGAAGTTATCAAACATATCTCTCTTTTCTCATTTCATGGCACTCTTCAAAATCCAATGTCGAGTCTTATTATCAATCAAATTGCAGCATTTTCTCCGTTTGAAACCATTTGCATATGAACCCAAAGTGATCCCATGAGAATGTGTACCGTGTCCATTCGGGCGACATGGCCGGCCCACCTGAGCCTCCCGATCTTCGCCTGGCTGGCGATGGTCGGTTCTCCAAGAAACGCGTGCAGTTCATGGTTGCACTCGATCCGATGTGAGGGACTTCCGTAATCCGAAGTAGGCACGATTCCCAGCAAAAAATACGAGTCCGGATATCTTAGCTAGTGTTGTTGTCGGCGGTTACCAGCGATCCCAAGTACACGAACTCGCTCACCTCCTCCAGCTCATCACCATCCACAGTTAGAGGGGTGCGACTTGGGGGGCCGACGTCCTTCGAGGCCCTTCCTCTCATGTACTTCGTCTTCGTCGTATTCATGCCAAGTCCTGCACGTCTGTCACCGCCTCCATGTTCCTTGCTAAGCAAGCAACTGGTAGGACTTGTTCAAAATCGTGCCACTCGTTTCGATGCCCGCCCTTCGAATAATGCCTTCAAGGGCGATAAGGATAAGCCATCACCTTGCCGCAGCCCTCGGCGTGATCCAAAGGGTTCCGCTAAATCCCCCGAAACACGCACGTGACAACATCACACCATCCAAGGTAGCCTCGATCAGTCGAGTCAGTTGATCCGGAAATCCGTTCTCGTGCATGATCTGTCATAGCTGCTCGCGGTCGACTGTATCATAGGCCGCGAGATCACAGTGAAGCGCCCTCGCCAGTTTCTGTCCTCCATATTTTAAGAGCTCACCAGGTAACCGAACCTTGCCGGCAGCTATGTCATTCTTCAGCTTCCTGATCTCCCTCTTCACCGTCTGCAGATCAGGTGCTGGGAACTGTTCATCAGCAGCGGGCGTTCCAAGGTTGACTCCATCGACGACTCCGTTCGCTTCATCGCCGTTGAAGTGCTTGTTGAAGTACTGCTTCCAGCTGTCCAACACCTCGCTGTTGTTCACGTTATGTCTGCGTTTTTTTTTTTTTTATTTTAAAAGATACGAAACATAACGGAGAAAAAAAGTTCTAAAAACTGCCAAACTTTCAAGGGAAATAGAAGTGTACGAAAATCTCTTTTCTTGTGCAGAGTACCGTAAAGTTTCTTTTTCGCAAATTAACTTTTTTTTTTGGATAAAACTCTGATTTTTGAAAATTTATGATGTTGCCCTATGTTGAATACATTTTGCAAAACTATTTGTTGCACAGAAAATAAATAGAAATTTGTAATAGTTTGTAATAGCAGCATTTCCATCTAAATTTAAAAATGTAAACCATTGACATTCCTAAATCTGACCTAATTTTCTTCCGACTTCCCACCTGGTCAGCTGTCACTTTTGTTCGGAACAAACTAATCACGACCATGAGCGGGTGCTGCTGCTGCTGTAAGCACTCAGCCGCCAAAACTGGGAACTTTCGCCGGTGAAAGCAACACTTCCATGTGATACGAACAGCCGCCGCACCGGTGGCCGTCCACATATTACACACAAATTACGTAACAAACTCGTTAAAATACTGCAAAAGTTACACTTTCCCCCGAATCAGGCATCGCATGCAAATATCGCTGCCATGATGTGAAAAGACAAAAACATTTCGCCGAAACGACGATTGACGTCTACTTCTGTCACCTGTCAAACGCGCGTCTCGACTGACAGCATTGCTGTCAGTTTTTGCACCGCAGCGCCAATCGGCGCAACGGTGGCGAGCACCGGAACTAAACCTGAAATATCCACGCGCAGACTCCTCTAGGAAGAGTAATGCGTGCTGAGAATGTTTGAAAGCCGGCCGGAAGCCGGCGTCCCCCAACTGTTACGGGTTTCACAGTCTTATATCATCGACCCTGGGAGGGTTGGGTTGATCATACACGTACCATTTCCAGACCTCCTGTTCCTCCTCCTGTTTCTTCTTGCGTCCTCCCTTGGTGGGGCTGGCCGTCTCCTGCTTTACCTCAGTCTTGACCTGTTATTTAAAGTGCCACGAGTGGCGAAAAAGGAGAAAGAATGCGTACCGTGAGAGATCGTTCGCGCACCTTGGTTTCTTATTATTAGCATACAAAACGCACACATGTGACCGTGTTCTGACACTGACTGCGTGCGTAAGTGTACGTGTGTGCGTTTGCAAGCATCAGAACGTAAACAACAAAACGGAACGTGGTTCATTCACCTTTGTTTTGTTTTCCTTCTTCACGGCAGCCGGTGCTGGTTTCGGTTTGGCTTTTTTGGCTTTCTTCTTGGCCGCGCCGTAGTCGTCGCTCTCGTCCTCCTCTTCCTCTTCCGATTCGTACGCACGCTTCTTCTTCTTGTCCTTCTTCTCGGTCTTGACCTTCTTCTTGGTGCTTCCGCCGTCAAAGTCCTCGTCGTCTTCCTTCTTCTTGCGCTTGGACAGCGGGACGTCGTCCTCGGATTCCGACTCCTGCTTGACCGCGGGCTGGGATGCCTCGAACGTTTCCTCCGGAGCCTCCTCCTTGATCACGAACGGAGTCTCGTCGGCCCGGAACTGGGACAGCGAGTAGTTGCACGAGCTGGCCTGCGACAGCTCCAGAGGATCCTCCTTGAATTCGCGAACATCCTGGGATGATTCGTTGCTGTAGTTTCCGTTGCGTACAGGTTCTGGCTCCTGTACTGGCGGCGCCGGCTCCGGCTGTGCCTCAACCGGTGCTTCTGGTTCTTCCTTTATCGGAGCAGGTTCCTCCTTGATTTTGTCCTTGCGGTCGCGATCCCTGTCCTTGGACGAGTGCTTATCGCTGCGATCGCGATCCTTGCGGTCTTTATCTTTGCTGCTGGAATGTCTGTCCTTATCCTTGCTACTGCTGCTGCTAGATTTGTCCCTAAAATGATCGAACATCGTTAGCCTCGCACTAAGCAATAAGGATAAAGAATTCTCACTTGGACGACGACGACGACGAACTGCTCTTGTGCTTGTCCTTATCCCGGTCGCGGTCCTTGTCCTTGCTGCTGCTGCTGGATTTGTCCCTGAAATTACCGAAAAAAATTACGACCTGTTGCAACAACATTCAAAACTCTGAACTCACTTCGACGATGACGAAGAGCTGCTCTTATGCTTGTCCTTATCCCGGTCCCGGTCCTTGTCTTTGCTGCTGCTGCTGCTGCTGGATTTGTCCCTGCAATCAAACGAACCGTTACAACTCTGACTCTAAAGATCAGCCCAAAACTGTCTCACTTGGACGACGACGAACTGCTCTTGTGCTTGTCCTTGTCCCGGTCGCGATCCTTGTCCTTGCTACTGCTGCTGCTGGACTTGTCCTTGTCGCGATCCTTCCGATCCTTGTCCTTCTCCCGGTCACGGTCCTTGTCGCTTTTGGAGCTCTTGTGCGAGCTGCTGTGCCGATCGCGGTCCTTGTCCTTGCTGCTACTGCTGCTGGATTTGTCCTTGTCCCTAAAATTTTAGTAGTCAATCAAAAAAAGAACTTCCAAGCATCGGCCGGGGGGGACTCACTTGGACGAGGACGAGCTGCTGCTCTTGTGCTTGTCGCGGTCCTTGTCGCGGTGCTTGTCCTTCTCGCGATCCCGGTCCTTGTCGCGGTGTTTGTCCTTGCTGGAGCTTTTGTGGCTCTTGTGGCGATCTTCGCCACTGCCACCCCCGCCACCACCGCCGGAGGAGCCGCCGCCACCAGAATGACCGTTGCTTACGCCGTTCGGCCGGTCACCGGACGACCCGTTCGTTGGTTTCGCCGAGTCCTGTAGGGAGAATGGGGCAGATACATTTAAGTGCAAATTGTTACGTTTGACACTAGTTTTAAAATGCTAAATTTCAGATTTCATCAAGTAGTCGCATCATAAAATGTTCAAAAATATATTGTTGCAGAACTGAGTGTTACACAAACTTTACTTGAAGGATGATGACAAAAAGCGTGAGCAGGACTCACTAAGTGTGCATAGTTGTTTCTTGGGTTTAGTGTAAATCGGAAAATATGATGGAAAAAAGACTGAATTCTTGAACAACCAAACAAACTAAAACGTCACCTAATTAGTTGATTGCTTGGTTTATGCACACTACGACCAGCTGGATAACACCAGTTTGTCAATCTTGCTAATTGACTGAAATTTGAACGACAGTCTTTTCGATAAACAAAAGTTTTCTAAAAATTAAAATATATTTAAAAAATGTTATTTTTTTACTTTTGTAAATGTTATTGCATTCCCGTCATGCGATAATTGTTTACAGCAAAACATCGTAACGACCACTGCGAAACCGAAGGTAAAATAATAATGCATCATACCCTAGCTTGCTACGACAACTCAACACTACCCTACACCAAACCAGGGACTTTGTCGAATCGAATCAAAGCAGTCGCTTTCTATACCGACGACCAAACGACCGAGCCAGCACTTGTGAAAAAAATCGAAAAACTCTGCCGTTCACTTCGCCACCAGCAAGCAAGCAAAGGCAAAGAGAGAAACGGGCTAAATATAACAGACACATTGCGAACGAAACGTAAAAATCATCATCCATCGCAGGCTCGGCTGCAGCGCAAAGTATAATATAACTGAACACGACGACGACGACGACTACGGGGCGGACTCTGACTCTGGCGAAGGGAGAGCAAGCAAGCCACTGGAAGCACTGAACTCTGGCGTTGCCTGCCTGGAGCTTCACAAAGAGCCACGAACATGGGAGCAAAGTGTGCGAGGCGAAATTTTTCTAAGTGCCAGAAAAATCGGGGACTTGTAATTTTTTTCCGACCTCCAGGGTCAAAAATCGACCCCGGCCCATCCGGTGCAGTTTTGCGAGAAACGGATTTTGGTGCCGGTCCGGCCCCGCTACGATGCCCCAAACGCGAGTTATTAATTTTCAAAGTTTTCCGACGACGTGGGACTTAGTCTCCGGACGCCATTTTCTCTTTATGCACGACGACGGCCAAGGAGGTTGGAAATTTTGCTAAGTCCCAACCATGGCCTACTGACGTGAAGGGGAAGGAGAGAAAAAATTCTAGAATTTTCGGGTGTTAAAAGATCCGACGGTGAACCGTCACTAACCTGCGGGTTGGCCACTTCCGTCTCGACGCTCATGGCGTGGCGTGCTGTTCCCCTCGCGGTGCCACAGGAAATTCAGAAAATGTGACTTGGTCTGGTGGTTGCCAACACGGGAAAGAAGAAAAATTTGCTAAGTCCAGGCACAAAACACACACGCGCTCGCGGTCGAGATTTTCAACCAAAAGTTATGATTTTACAATCACACGCACTCGACCTCCGCTCGGAAACAAACTCTACATTTGCACGCAATGTAGACAAATTGCACTTTGGATTTAGGATGTTAATAATTGAGGAAATTTTTAGTTAAACTTTTCTTCCGGACGAACACACCACCGAACCGAACCGAACAGCAGCACACAGAAAAGCCAACCGCGACACTGTACGGCCGAGACTTGACTGAACCGCAACGAAAAGAGAAAGACGATCGGTGCTGTCAGCAGGGCTGCTTGCCGGCTGTCATAAGCAGAGACCCGAACCACCGCGCGATGCTGTCACCTTTCGGCAGCAGGTGATGTGTGATGTGGGCGCGATACACTCAAAGTCAAAAGAGTTCACTCAAAGTAAAAAGTATCCTTTTTTCAAGTTCACCCGTCGTCACCCTTTAAAAGGGTATCGAAAATGTACTGAATTTGACATACCCTTTTAAAAGGGTGACGCCGGGTGAACTTTAAAAAAGGATAGAAAGTATCCTTTTTGAGGATTGAAAGTACCCTTTTGAGGGATACTTCTGACTTTGAGTGTTGGTTTTCATTTTCGAACAGCAGAACAAAGGAAAGGGAACGGGTTCAAGTGCGTAAACTGCTACACTGAAAGAAAAGCACATAGTAATATCACATGTTTTACACATGAATTTGCCCCATACGACTTGGCATGTGAATGTAACGTGAAAATCCCTTGAAAAAAATCTATCGCACGAACCGGCAAATCCAAATGCAAAACACGTTAATTTGACGTGAAAGCTCACATGACTTTGGAATGATATGCAAAAGAATTTTAAATGATTTTGTAGTATAAATGGGATGGTTTTCCAGTGAAAATCATGAGTTCTGAAAGTGCATGTATAGTTTTCTGCATATTGAAATAGATTTTTTGTTGCGATTACAAATAAACTTTATTGCACAAGTTATAATACATTTTTTTAAATATTTGATATAAAAAAACAATTACAAAAAGTTCAAACACAACCAAACGGACCATCGACCTTTTTTGCGAATTTTCACGAATTACTCTCCATAAAAAAGGGTGGAACTAAAGGTACACGTCTGGTGTCGGCGGCACAGTTTTCTGGTATTAGGTGTATAAGGTGGTGGTATCGCTGCAGTAGCGGAAACCGGATCTTGGGGTCGTTCAACAGCTTGATGTGGGCAAGACGGTTCCGGAGTAGAGTCCCCCACCGAATCAACCTTGATAATCCGGATCGAGTGGCCAAGGGCACGGTGAAAGGAATCCGCCTCGTTCAGCACTGCGAACATGATTTCCTGAAAAACCACCAAATGCTAAGATTTATGTAAATTCGAACTTTTTCTTTAATTTATTACTTACCAACGAGTTATTAGACGAAAACTTTCATTCTTAAGCCAAAAAAATTAGGAATTTGTTCACGATTACAAATTATTTGATTTGAGCACGTCCTTCGGCTGTCGCCATCTTACGAATGAATAATTTTTCATCAAACACCTTCAAAAGCCAATACATTTCAATCTCACGTGATTTTCACTTCGAAATTATGGGGAAAGTCAAATGGGGCGAATCGAAATGAAATTCACTTGAAACCAGAGTGAACATCATACGTTAAAAGAATGAAAAAAATTTCGTTAGCCATCAGCTGATTTCAAATGAATATCACATCCATGTGACATGTTAAACATATCCGAGTCAAAGGATAAGCATGTGAAATTATTGTGTCGAATTTTTGAGAAGCTCACATGAAAAATCACTTGAACTTGCTATGTCAGTTTCTTTCAGTGTAGGTAAACTGCGATAAAAGGGTACAGTCATCCCACATATTCGGAACGGTTTCCAGATCGGCCAATGTTCAAAAAATCATACCAAATCGATAATTGAATTTAATGATTCGCGTTTACCTTCATTTGAAAGTTTTTCATGCGATCTTTCGAATACTGTGTCGAATATCTGGAAATTTTAACTTTTATATGAAGTTTTTGAAGAATTACTTTGACTGTTTTAATAATTATTGAATTTACCAGAACAGCAATATTCAATTCTTTTTTTACCAACTCTCCAAAATAAAGGAGAAAAGGGAGCGTTCTTTTATTACGTAACGCGAAAAATCGAACTTTTAGACCCCCTCCCCCCCTCGTAACAAAATTTCCACACAAATTTTAAAAATTTTGTATGGAGCGTAACACGGCCTCCGACCCCCCCTACTGCGTTACGTAATAAATGAACGCTCCCAAAGAGGGAGCTGTAATTGAATTTAAAAGTGCTGATTTGCTAACATTAGGTGCACGATGGAATTGCATGCTGTCCTCCTAGTCTTAGTAAACAATGTCTCATGAGTTGTATATTTTAATCAAAAGTTCGTGTAGATCTTTGTCGAGACAAAATGATGTATTCAGCAACATAATTAATACAGCATCCAGAAGACACGCAGACACTTCTTAAGCAGTGTGGCAACCGGGCGATACGCATGCTGCGCGAATCTCGCGCGTAAGCAAAAAGACCCGGCCTTTGAGGTTATTCAAAAATCACCCTTTTTTATACTTCACTAAACAGAATAAAATTTAATAGGGTTTTAGGGGACTCCAAAACGAACAGAATAAGGCGGATCCAGCCAAAATCGGTTCAGCCAGTTATGAGATAATCGTGTGGGAAAAATCATGTCTACACACATCCCCACATACATTTGTTCACAATTTGATTCTGAGTCGATAGGTATACGTCTCCTACCATCCAGGAGTCGTATTTAAGAAGTTCATTTTTCGAGTGATTTTATATCCTTGCCTCAGTGAGGTGAGGAAGGCAAAAATCAAATGGGCAGCAGCGGCTGCGAAAGCAAGCCAGAGAGGGTGAAGAAAAGCCCCAAGAAATCTTTGTTCTGCTGTTCGTAAAGCTGTTTCTTGACCCCTTTTCTTCCGATCTGCATACCAGCCTTAACGTAATAAAAGAACGTTCCCAAAATGAAAGCTTGAATGTTATGAATGCTAACTGCAGGGCTGGAATAGCATGTTTTGGTTCGTGTCTTATCTAGGCATCTACACTCAATGTCAGAAGTATCCCTCAAAAGGGTACTTTCAATCCTCAAAAAGGATACTTTCTATCCTTTTTTAAAGTTCACCCGGCGTCACCCTTTTAAAAGGGTATGTCAAATTCAGTACATTTTCGATACCCTTTTAAAGGGTGACGACGGGTGAACTTGAAAAAAGGATACTTTTTACTTTGAGTGTAGGCTAAGGTCAAATTGGAATAATAACCCTATAGGGTTGTAGTCTTTTCTCGTTTTAGAAAACCCACAGCATATACACAGCAAATCAACGAAGCAACCTACGCGCGTGTTCGGACGGAAAGTTTTTTTCGCTGGCGTTTTTTTTTTCTCTTTTCAAAGAAGTGGATTATCCTCAAGGTTTTTTTTAAAGTTTTCCGTTGGAGTAAAGTTCCGGTGTAGTTCATTTACGAGTGGAGTTCAGTTCTGGTGGATCGCTTTCAATGTGGATTGGTTCCTGGTTCCTGCTGTTCCGGTGCAGTTGCTTTTACGATGGACTTCTGCTGCAGTGAAACTTTTCTGGCGGTTTTTCGGTTCCGGTGGATTAGAAGTCTTTTTCAAGCTGATGAGGAGGATTGTGGAGATAACAGCCTGTTTTCCAAGAGCAACAATCAAGGCGTTGTGGAACAACACTTTCCGGTTATATCGAGTTGGACCCAGGAGTTTGTGAGATCTATCCATTTATCTATCATTATTTGATAGAAGTTTTTTTCCCTTATTTTATATAATATTCTATTGACCAAATGATATATCCATATTATCCCTTTCCCACCTTCCCTTTCTCCTATCCTCTTTTCCTCCCCCTCCCAACCCCCCTCCCCATCCCACCTCTAAATATTATTATCTGCCAAATTTACACTAACACACCACACCACAACTGATTCGGAGCGTTTGGTACGGTATGTCCACGCATCCTTCCTCCCCTGATGATTCTGTGAAATGTGATCCGTTCACAGAATCTGTCTCTGCGGTTAATGCAACGCAGTAGGCCTGGCCGCTTTAATTTTTGCTATACATTTTCGGGGTAACTCGGATGTACTGTAATCATTAATATTGACAAGAAAGGACTTGAGGCGTAATCTTACCACAAGTTCTTCCAGGATGCTTTCTTCGGACTGGCTGCGCTTGTGTTCGATTAGATTAGATTAGATTAGCATATACACAGCAAATTCTAATTTTCGTTTTCAGTTAATAGGTATTTACTGAAAACTGCACTACTTAATTTTCAGTTAGTTTTTCGCTGAATTTCAGTTAAAATTTGTTAGGTTGAAATAAAAAAATACACGCAAAAAAATCAGGCCTGTTTGAACCAACAAAATACATTTATAGACTTATCTACGTGCGCATGTATTGCGTGTACGTACACGAAAAAAGTGAGGTTAAAATTTGTACCAGCCATCAAAACCAATGGTGCGCTAGTGTGTGTGAGATCGGGCTTAGAAAGCGATTTTTTGTTGAAAGTACCCCCTAATCCAATTTAAACAACTCAAATTTAAGCGAAGTATTAACTCAAAGTATTTTGCTAAACCCTTTTGGAAATATGGGAAATATCAACAAAACTATTGAGTGAATAGCCAAAACAATATTGAATCAACCAAACCCAATTTTTGATTCAATTAAAAACGTTTGTTGTTTACACGTGTTTGTCGCATCTGTCAAAAGTTGCAATTTTAATTCAAGCGGCGGTCAAGCCAAACGTTCTTCTCATCCGTATTCCCGTTTTCTACGTCGTATAGGTATAATGTTGTATCCAGGTTTTTAAGCGAAGATGGCGTTCGAATGGTGAACATCCGAAATGTCAAAATCGCGCAGTAGCACCAACATTAGAAAACAAATGTGACTGTCATGCCATGACATACTTTTTTCGGAATATTGGTACCACTGCGTGATTTGGCATTTCGGACGTTCACCATTCAAACGCCATCTTCACTTAAAAACCTGGATAATGTACAACAGGTAACAGGTACAAAAAAGGAGGTCACATTCTGATTTTTCTTTGACAAAATTTCATTCATTTGCTTTGACGGTTGAAAAAACACTCAAAAATAAAAAATACCTTTTCAAGTACTTTTTAGCATTCACTTTATTGACAAGTATTACTGTTTTGCCGAAGAACTTCGTCTTGTGGCTCTATACGGGGTAGCAATCTAAATATTCGCGAAGCGAAATGAAACTCATGGAGAAGAAACACCCTTTCTCATCTTGGAACGTCATTATGGTTATTGTAGCATTAACACTGAACCGTTGGAGTTTGACATTTATCTACATTCTAGCGGGAAACAAACATTGCACTGAAAAACTTGAAATCAGAAGGTGCTTTTTTCGGATTTTCAAAAATGTTGTATTCAACTCGTTGCTAAACTTGATTTTTTCACGGCGTGTCGTATTTATTCAACTCGGTAAACAGCGTTGGATAAATGCACTTGCTGAAAAAATCTTTTTTTTTCAACTTGTTTCATAACTTTACACTTAAAAAGAAAGCTATAATAGTAGATTATGCAACAAGTTGCAAAAAAAGGTTTTTTTCAGCACGAGTCGTACATTTATCCAACGAGGTTCACCGAGTTGGATAAATACGAAGAGTGCTGAAAAAATCAAGTTTTGCAACGAGTTCCATACAACATTTTTTGCAATTCCAAAAAACACACATTGAGTGAAATTTTATGTCAAATGTTCATGTATTTTGTCAATAAATCGTTTAAATCAAAAAATGTTGAAAAGTGTTACTTTTAGAAACAAGTGCTGAAAAGTTCAACTTTTCAGCACCCATTTGAGTGCTGAAAAGTAGAACTTTTCAGCATTTATTTTGAAAAGTGTTGCTATTCGATTCTGTTATTTTTGGTACAGAAAAGTAGGCTATTTCGTCGTTCAAGAATGACAGGAAAAGTATGTAGTTTCACGACAGAATTGTAAAAAAATATTTTTTCGGCATAAAAGATCAAACGAAGGCAAAAGTTTTATTTTTCTTCAACTCACTCTATTTATTTCCTTGCGCGCATTGTTTCCAAATATTTTGCCTTACACACTAGTTATACTCTAGGACTACACGGGTGTACTTTTTCCACAAGTTAATCTATTTCCTCCGACGCAATCCACTTTTCTTAAACCCAAAAAACTCCTTCTTGCTCACTCTTTCACAGCTTTATTTTTAAGTTGTATGGGTTGAAGCAGAAAAGCAGATAGTTTGGTATTTGAAGCGCGACCTCTTCTCTGTTTTGTATAATGATTCGTACAAAAAATAGACAGCAATTTATCGATTCCATATCTTTTAATCACAATTCCATTTTTTTTATTAGATTCAACGTCTTTCTCTAATCTTTCCCTTACTGTTGACGAACGGTTAATGTTGTGAGCATTTTTTGAGCGAAGGTGCAGGTTAGCTTAAACTATGTATTTTAGTTTTAAATTTGTTTCAATGAGATGAGCGTGTTTGAAATAGATAAAATAGGATAAAATAATAATAAACGATGGCATGAACTTTATTGTTTCTAACCCCCTGACCATACGATGTAAACCAATTGGGGGCACAAATATGGCTTATTTTGGAATGATTTCACAACGCGCAAGCACCTCGAAAGAAAATTTTCGAAGGAAATATTCACGACTAGCATCCGTTCCGTTTGAATTTTGATTTGGGCGGCGACATGGTTTCGTTGACGTTTACTTTTTGTTTTGAATATCTGGAACAAATGTTGGTTATAAGCGACGATTCAAACTGTTTGCTGCTTTGTAGGTTGTTTGAATTCGTTATGTCTTTGTTTAGATTTTCTTCCACAGGCACATACATTAAACTGTTGTTTTATTTTATCGTTCTTTTTTTTTGTTCGCGTATATATTTCGTTTCTGTTTCTGATACACGTACAATCTGTCCTCTCCTTATGTTTTAGCAATTTGACAACATTTGTAAAATAATTAGAAAATTTGTAGCTTCATTGCTGATTCTTAAATTCATTTGGTTTCTTTTTTGTTGCAATAATTTGACGACCGTTTTTGATTTTTGCCCAAACTGTTTCTCGAATTGCACACACGTGAGCGTCACCTCCCGCTGGAGGTTGCAAACCTCGACTATTTGCATGGCAAAAAAGGTTGGCCGGCGTTTTCTGTTTCTTCTTCTTCTTCTAGTGACTACAGTTTGATTTGCGTTTAAATTTTCTTAGTACAGAGAAAATACATGAAAAACGACAACTGGTTTGTTTCGACAATTTTAGTTTGTTTTGACTTGCACAAGAATTACAATAAATAATAGTTCAATAGTTTTTATTTTTATTTCTTTAGGGGCATGCCTGGTAGATGCAGGTAATAAATAAATATAATTCTAGTATGCTGGATTGCATATTAAAAAAAAATATTTACAATTCGTTTTGTGAGAAGTTGTACAATTGGACATTTTTGAGAATGAATTGGTTAGCGTTGAAACGGGTAGGTGGGAATCAAACAGATAAATTGAACTAAAGTGAAAAGAAAAAATAGTCAACACATTAAAACTAAAGCTTGGAATAAATAAATTAAAATCTCTGCCCGAGCAGCAAGATGATTTACCCTAACACACTAGCATACACGTGAAACACACTAAAAGAAGTGTTTTTTTTTCAGTAAAAGGACGCAGAAAACGAGGACGACTCACCGTCACCGCTGCTGTGGTTCGACGGCGAAGTTGAAGCCGACGGCGCCAAATACCACGTTGGCTGAGTCGATTCTTGGCGATCAAAGAGAAAATGCTGCTGCTGCTGCTGCTGTTGACCAAAGGGGCCACCAACCTCAGACGAGGTGAAAATTGACTAACTTCGCATCCGCTTGGCGCTCGGTTCCATCTTCACATTGACCACCTCGAAGTCCGACGTGTACAGCATGCTCGCCACGTCGTCCGGGTGGTGGGGCTGCTGTTGCTGCTGGTGGGTGGATGCCAACGTTGATAGCTGATGCAGCTGACCGTTGTCACGCTGTTGGGAAACATTGTATTGTGTAAGATAGTTAAAAAAAAAAAATGTCTCACAAATATTCACTCACTTCGCCCATTACGGCAATCGGCGTTTTGTGGGTAGCTTTGGCCACCTTGTGCTCGATGATGAAGAACATGTACTCGTCGTACAGCAGCCGAATCAGGTGAAAGCTTCCAAAGCTGCCGGCCGACCGCAACGTCAAATCCCGAATCACCATCGAGCTGTAGAAGCTCCATTTGAGCAGAAACTGGCGAGCGGCGTTCACAAACGATGGCTTGTCGCGGAATTCCTCTAGCGCGTCGTCGACCACGGCCCGCAGCCAACTAGCCCACTGTTCCAGCGAGTTTTGCTGCTGCAGTGCCGCCTTGAAATCATTCTCCAGCCGCTGGACTTTGGCGGTGTCACATTGGCAGATCCACGACGCCTGCTCCTGCACGTTGCGAAAGTCCACCCGGTTCAGGTCGTTTAGCATTTGCGCAATCTGGGTGCTGTTTTGGAGCACGGCTCGAGCAGCTTGCGCCAGGTGATTGAGCGACGTGTACCGTCGCAGGGTCTGTCCAAAGGCGGAAACCGCCGATAGCTTAATCTTGACAATCTCTTTCGGGCAACCGCTCATTGCCGACGAAAGCCAGTTCTCGAGGTTTTTGGCAAAGTTGCGAATGGCTTGCGTTAATCCGGTCGGGATTGGACGCAGCACGTCCGGAATGAGCACATCCACCATGTTTTGGTAGAACATAAAGTCAACCTGCGGAACAAATTAATGATTATTCTACAGTGCAGGTATTCCCTTCTGGAACTAACTAACCTGCTTGATGAACGTCTGGATGGGCTCGCACTGCGTCAGCAGGTACAGCTTCGACTTGCTTAGGTAACGCTCCTCCTCGCACTCGTCCCCGTTGTTGTTGATGTTGTCCGCCCGCCAAAACTCGCGCCACAGCGATTCAATCGTGTTGAAGTCCAGATTCACAATCGCATCCAGAAACGCCTCGCAGTGCTCACGGTAGATCGACCGCAGTGTGTCCACGTCTTCCAGGGTAATCTCCTCGGCAAACGGGTGGTTCAAGCTTATCAACGGAAACTCCGGAATGGCACCAGTTGGATCACCCAAGTACTAAGAACGGAAAAAAGCATTAAAACAGGTCCAACACAACACAAACAATAGGTAACTGATCTTACCTGACCGCACGATTCCGGAATGTCGTTCTTGACCATGCCCTTTCTCGAACCACGATGGTTCATGGCCATCCCTCCGTGACCCATTCCGCCTCCACCTCCCCCGTTCGCTCCTCCCATGGTGTTGTGGTTGTGACTGTTGTTGTTGTTGTTATTGTTGTTCACGTGACTAGCGTTCAACGGTTTGCCGTCCTCGACGATCGGCGAGTTGTTCAGCACCGAGCCGGGCTTGATCCGGATGCCGTAGTAGTGGTACTTGCTGTTACCCCGCGTCCCGAGCCGGCGCGTCCGAAGCCCCGTAAAGACCGACCGGATCAGCTTGCCGAAGCTGGCCGCGTTGACGGCGTCCAGTTTGTGCTCGTTGCAGTGGCGCATGTAGTGGTTGTACAGCGTCGACCGCGGCAAGCTGACACCCTCGGCGTTTTCGTAGTTCTCCACTAGCCAGGCAACCTGCCGAAAGAACGAAAACGGTCGGTTTAAAGGTGTAGGCGCTTGCAGGGACTTCCGCGGATTGACGAAAATCAACAGTTACTGAACGCATGTTAGTAAGCATAACCAAGGATACCGTAACACCAAACTGTTGGAGATATTTGGAACCCATGGCCACGTGTTGCACGAGCGTTGCTTGTCGTCCCCGTGGTAACGTCAGCGTAACTACGGGATTGAATAATGCAGCCTGCTTTGATTGACACATGGGCATGACAATGTGGGCTTCAAAATTACCATCGATTGCGGGAGGTATCAAATTGAAGAACGAAAAATCAAAGCGTGCTTCTTGAAGATACTGAAAAGTTTATGGACAGCAGGAGCAATATTGATATCGAGAACATCGACCACCAGAGAGTCGGCTGTAGTTATGATTTATCGTTCAGAGTCCAATTTGCTTAAACTTTTAGAAAATGTTTGCAAAAAGACATAGTTGAATGCTTAACATTGATAAATTTTGCTCAAAGTTGGTAATAATAATGCACTAGGTTGATTTTAAATCATATAGCAAACTCGTGTTTTTTTTAATTATTGAATTTCTTTAAAAAAAAACAGGTGACTCTATCTGTATCGATATTGAAAAGACCATTGAGAGCGAGAAGCTAATATAATAATATTATATTATGTTGTACAAAGCTGTAGAGCATTAAGTACCTCGTTTTCGTCATTTTCCTGTTTTTGCTCGTGGCACGTCAATAAAATTAGTTTTTATTTTCAAAAAACATATCTCGGAAACGTACGGTTCGACATCGCCAATTTTTTAATAAGTTATGTGAAATTTTCCGAGGAATCCGATAATAGTAGTTTATGCAACAAGTTGCAAAAAGAAGATTTTTTCAGCCCGAGTTGTACATTTATCTAACGAGGTTTACCGAGTTGGATAAATAAGACGAGTGCTGAAAAAATCAAGTTTTGCAACGAGTTGCTTACAACATTTTTTTGCAATTCCGAAAAACGCTTATTTAATGGAATTTTATGTCAAACATTCATGTGTTTAGTAAATTCATCGTTCAAAACAAAACAATATTGAAAAATGTTACTTTTCGATACTAGTGCTGAAAAGTTCAACTTTTCAGCAACCATTTCAGTGCTGAAAAGTAGAACTTTTCAGCACTGTTATTGAAAGGTATTAATTTTCCATTCTGTTATTTTTGGTAGGGAAAAGTAGGCCGTTTCGTTTCTCCAGAAGGGCAGGAAAAGTTGACAGTTTCACAGTGGAATTGCAAAATAGTAGTTTATGCAACAAGTTTTTTTCAGCACGAGTCGTACATTTAATCAACGAGGTTCACCGAGTTGGATAAATACGAAGAGTGCTGAAAAAATCAAGTTTTGCAACGAGTTCCATACAACATTTTTTGCAATTCCTGAAAACACACATTGAGTGTAATTTTATGTCAAATGTTCATGTATTTTGTCAATAAATCGTTTAAATCAAAAAAATGTTGAAAAGTGTTACTTTTAGAAACAAGTGCTGAAAAGTGTTGCTATTCGATTCTGTTATTTTTGGTACAGAAAAGTAGGCTATTTCGTCGTTCAAGAATGACAGGAAAAGTAAGTAGTTTCACGACGGAATTGCAAAAATATAATTTTGGGAGATTATTCAGTAACAACTAGCTTCTTGATGAAATACTCTAAGTTTAGCATTTTAAAATGCTCAAACTCGTATCCAGGAAAATACACCCTGGTTTTGCAAACCTTTACAACCACGAGCAACTTGAAAACCTTTAATGCTTTTTCGTAGAGGGCCTCATATTTGCTACAAACTTTTATACATCTTAATTCAGTTTGAAATTCTTTGGTCTTGTTTGTTAAAATATCTAACTTTTTCAAAGCTTGATAATTTTTAAATTTACTACCGTAGCTCAAGCCTTGTTAAAAACTCCGCTCTTACCGTCGCTGGCGAAACGCGCGTCGCGTGGCTAAGACTCGGCGTCGGGTCCATGTCGGGCGTCGGCGTCGTAGAATTGGAATGATGCGAGGATGACGCCTGGTGCAGATACGATGCAACGTCCTTTGGTTCGGTTAGTGTGGTTTTTTAAAGGTGTTTGTAAATGTTAGGTTAGAAAAGCAAACCCATAGGAAGAGAGAGAGAGAGAAAGTATGTGGTCGAGTTAGTATTGCTCGTTAATTTCACAGGGAACAATGAATGTTATAATGAGGAGCATAATTGGAAAAGTCGGCGAAAATCAAATATAATTAATAAAGCAGCACACCCGACAACAAATTTAAAAATTACATGAAAACAAAGCAAAAACCCAGCAAAAAGAAGAAAAAAAATCCTCAGCGTATCATCAATATAATGAACAGAACTGAATACGAGAGTTAATTAAATGCAACCGATCACCAAAGTGTGAGTGAGTTGTGGTTTGCGGTGCCAGAGCTTTTTTTTTCATTATTCCACTTTATTGATGGAGATATTGTCGGTTAGAGTCGAACAGTATCGAACCACAAAAGAGGTGCAATCCATCAACCACCAGCGCACAAAATGATAATGAAAAAAAATAAAAAAAGAATGAATGAAAAACGATATTGGTTCCACATCAGCGCAAAATTAAATTGGCGGTAATATTAAAGCACCCGACAATTTCTCTGGCCACACGCCTCTTACCGTCATGGCTTGCGGTGAGTCCCGCTGGTGTCCGTTGGTGGTGGCTGCGGTTCCCAGCAGGGTGGCTTCGTCCACCGGAACAATGTAACCGCCAGCGCCACCGGCCGCCGCCCCACCATTGGGTGTGGATCCATTTCCGGTTGTGGCACCACCGCCGGGTGTTCCGTTGGCTGATGCACCGTTCGATCCTGGATGGGACCCTCCACCAGGCGAGGTGGCATAATTGCCGTTTCCGGGAGTGCCACTCGTTGGACCGTTGCTTGTATTGCCGCCGGAACCGTTACCGCCGGTGGTGTAATACTGCTGGCCGCCCGACGCACTGTAATCGCCGACGGTGTACACCGGATAGGCCCTGGTAACGAGATATTGGGAATATTTGTTTGTTAACATTTTTTAACTTTGTTCTTAAGCTTCGTTGGCCAAAATAATAAGACCCATTTTTTTTTGTTTGGCGATTAGGTTGATCCTATCCCAAATAGGGTGGTTGAAAAAACGTTTTAACGATTTTTACAAAAAAAAACACAGGGTTTTCAAATTTCCCGGGAGCGGTAAAAAAATATTGTGCAAATCCCTGGACCCGAGATATTTTTGAAATGGTCATAAAAACAATTTTTCAATACGATTGCTAAATTTTAAATGCTTGAAAAGCATATACTCATCAACTAGTCATAATCTTGACTGAAATCTGATCAGGGCCAGCAGTTTTAAGATAGCTTTAAAGCATTGAATGGAATTAGGAATTAGGTTTTTTTAAGTACTTTGTTGTGATTTGAGTTTTAAATCAACCGCGAATCTGTATCCAATGTTAAATAAAAAATTTCAAAACCTTGTGCAAAAAATATGGTTCAACCCATATATCGGTACCTAAGGAAATTAAGAAATATGAACATTTAATTCGAATTAAGGGGTTACATACATGTAAATCGACAAAAAATGTCAGAGGTTGGTGTGAGCACACACTTAATTTTATTTCAAATCTGTTTTCAGGGCATTAAAATAAACATTTTCATCTACTATCAAAACAAATTTGAAGACATTTGGTTGTATCATTACCGAAATATAGATATTTAAAGTTGATAGTTTCAAAAAAACGGGTTCCACGATATCTCAACACTGCCTTGGAGCAATTCTCTACCAAAACCGGAAATGGATTTAATTTGTATTTTTTTTATTATTGGCTCAAACTTTGTGGGGGCCTTCCCTATGACCAAATAAGCTATTTTGTGTCATTGATTCATCCATACAAGTCTCCATACAATATTGGCTGCTGTCCATACAAAAATGGTATGTAAATATTCAAACAGCTGTAACTTTTGAGTGAATTTTCTTATCAATTTGGTGTCTTCGGCAAAGTTGTAGGTATTGTTGAGGACTTTTGAGAAAAAAATAGGTACACGGAAAAAAAATTGCAGATTTTTTTTATCAGCTTTTTTTCACTAAAACTCAATTTCCCAAAATACGTATTTTTTGATTTTCGAGATTTTTTGATATGTTTTAGGGGACAATAATCCGCAACTTTTGAGCTTTAGAGAAACATGGTAAAAAAATCTGCCGCCGAGTTATGAATTTTTGAAAAAATAGTGATTTTTGGAAAAAATCGAAGTTTTATGCAAAAACAAGTTTGACATTATTTTTTAATGCAAAATGGAATTTGCAATCGAAAAGTACTTTACAGATTTTTTGATAAAGGGCTCCGTTTTCAAGATATATCCACCGAAAGTTTGATTTTAGCGAAATATTTGCAGTTTTTCAATTATTAAAAATAGTGACCATGAGTGACCATCTCTGAAAATATTTTTTTTGAAAATTTCTTAAAATTCGCTATAAAATTGTCTAAGAGACATTGAAGATTGGACCTCGGGTTGCTGAGATAGAGCCGCTTTAAGAAAAAGAAGCAGGAAAATTGAAGTTTTCTAAGTCTCATCAAAACAACCCACCATTTTCTAGTGACCATATCTCAGCAACTAATGGTACATGAAATATTCGTGAAATTTTCCGATCCTTTCGAAGAAAATATTTTGAAATTTTTTAAATCAAGACTAACATTTTAAATAAGCGTAATTTTCAATGTTTGGCATTGAAAATCGGACCATTAGTTGCTGAGATATGGTCTTAGAAAATTGTGGGTTATTTTGGTGAGACTTAGAAAACTCCAATTTTCGTGTTTCTTTTTCTTAAAGCGGCTCTATCTCAGCAACCCGAGGTCCATTCTTCAATGTCTCTTAGACAATTGTATAGCAAATTTTCTGAACTATTATAAATATTGTTAGAAATGGTCACTCATGGTCACTATTTTTAAAAATTGAAAAATTGCAAATATTTCGCTAAAATCAAACTTTCGGTGGCTATATCTTGAAAACGGAGCCCTTTATCAAAAAATCTGTAAAGTACTTTTCGATTGCAAATTCCATTTTGCATTAAAAAATTATTTCAAACTTGTTTTTGCATGAAACTTCGATTTTTTCCAAAAATCACTATTTTTTCAAAAAATCATAACTCGGCGGCAGATTTTTTGACCATGTTTCTCTATGGCTCAAAAGTTGTGGATTTTTGTCCCCTAAAACATATCAAAAAATCTCGAAAATCAAAAAATACGTGTTTTGGGAAATTGAGTTGTAGTAAAAAAAAAGTTGATTAAAAAATCTGCAATATTTTTTCCGTGTACCTATTTTTTTCTCAAAAGTCCTCAAAAATACCTACTCCTACCTTGATCAGAAAATTCACTCAAAAGTTACAGCTGTTTGAATATTTACATACCATTTTTGTATGGACAGCAGCCAATATTGTATGGAGACTTGTATGGGTGAACCAATGACGCAAAATAGCTTATTAGGTCATAGGGAAGGCCCCCACAAAGTTTAAGTCAAATAAAAAAAATCAAAATCAAACCATCCACATTAACGACCCCCGGGTCTTTTGTGGTCTCTTTTGCAAGTTTTTGCTCGAACCTAGGAGTCCGAAGGCTTGAATGGGGAGAGCACCCAAACCTCTTTTACTCCAAGGAACCTTCCACCCCAGTGTTTGAACTGACGACCTTTGGATTGTGAGTCCAACCGCCGCCAGCGATTCCACCGGAGTAGTCTTGGTTTGGTGTGTTGTTTGTACTTATGGCATGGAGACGACCCTACACCTGGAATTACTTAACGGCCTAACAACCAAGGCCGGGACCGACATTTTACTTCCTCATCCGATGGAAGGTGGGAAAAAATACAAAAAATAAAAATGGTCGAAATTGGCCGATTTCGTAGAGAGTTGCTCCTTGACCAAATCGGCTCAAAATTTTGGTGAAGACTCGTTAAACCGATCATGTGTGCATGTCGAAGGCCGATTTTCAAAAAACTTATTTTAAAAAAGATAAAAATATTTTTGTGTTTTTCATCCAAAAAATCGTCAGTTAATGATTTTTGTAAAGAGCAAAATTTTAAATTCGGGCTTCGTCATGCACACGGGATATGTCTTGAGAGTCTTTTCCCCAAATTTCAGCCAATTTGGTCCATCCCATCTCGTGATATCGTGGCACCCGTAAATCAACTCGGTGTGTCGGGAAAATCGCTCAGAAAGTTTGACAGTCCGCTGAGCTTAAAATCGTCTCTAACTCAGATATCTTAATATATTTATGTAATATCTTCATAAAACTTTCAGGAGTGATTGAAAATCATCTTTTAACTGGATTCAATAAAAGTTCTGTAATATGAAATTTCTATGATTTTCTACATGTATGTAACCCCTTACAAAAACATTGATATATATAAATACCCAAGCTTTCCTAAGAAAATATAAAATCATATAGAACATATTTAAAGACATAGCCCCATTACAAATTTTAATGCTTTAAAATTCCTATCGATAACTAAGTATACAGCCATTCCACGTCAAACAGGAAGTCTCCAAATCAAGAGTGCTCCGATTTGTCTCAAATTTGGAGTTTGGGTTCCTTGGCCCAAATAATTAGATTAATTTTTTTGTTTGGCGATTAGGGTGGTCCTATCCGAAATAGGGTGGTCCAAAAAATGCAATTTTTCGTCGATATTTGCAAAAAACACATTTTTTCAAACAATCATATCTTCGGAACGGCTGAACCAATTTTAGAGCTCCGCAATTCAAAAGAAAGGTATTAGTTGGGCTTTTGAGGTCAAAAAAACTAGCTGAATATTTGAAAAGGTCCTATGAAAATTTCATTTGCCGATTTCAAGGTATCGGGACCAAAGAGCCCATGTCTGAAAATATTTTTCCCTGATTCCTTGTAATATTTTACACAACATATCAAAAAATTGCGGATATTCATTTACAGGTTTCGAAAACGGGTAAAAATCAACTTTTTTTCACTAAAACTGCAATAACTTGAAAATTTCAACGATGACCTATACATGTCTGGGTATTGAAATTTTCATAATTGAAAGACGCAACTTTTGGTACCCAGACATGTATAGGTCATCGCTGAATTTTTCAAGTTATCGCAGTTTTAGTAAAAAAAGTTGATTTTTACCCGTTTTCGTCATTTTGCCGTTTTTGCGCGCGGCGCGTCGAAAAACCCAGTTTATATGTTAAAAAAATCATATCTCCGGAACGTGTTAATTGATATTCGCAATTTTTTTATATGTTGTGTAAAATATTACAAGAAATCAGGAAAACATATTTTCAGACATGGGCTCTTTGGTCCCGAGACCTTGAAATCGGCAAATGAAATTTTCATAGGACCTTTTCAAATGTTCAGCTAGTTTTTTGGACATCAACATATTTTTCCATAAAAGCCCAACTAATAACCTTTCTTTTGAATTGTGGCGCTCCAAAATTGGTTCAGCCGTTCCGGAGATATGATTTTTTGAAAAATTTGGCTTTTGCGAAAATCCACGAAAAACGCAATTTTTCGGATAGGACCACCCAAATCGCCAAACAAAAAAATACTGGTCTAATTATTTGGGCCAAGGAATCCCCACTCCAAATTTGAGCCAAATCGGAGCACTTTTGATTTCGAGACTTCCTGTTTGACGTGGAATGGTTGAATACAAATTTTGAATTTGGGACAACATATCAAAATATACGCAACACTTTGGGAAAAATATTATTTTCGTCCGCAAAATTGTTACAACGTATAACGCAATACTTTGTTTTCTGAAAACATGATAATTAGGCTTGGCACTCAATGCCAAGATAATTTTTCCAAAATATTTATTTCTGTTCTAGAAAAAAAGAAACTTACATTTGTGTTTGACTATGCCCGTTGGTGGTGTACATGTCTGAGTCCACATACTGCACATAGGTGTGGTGGTTCTGCACGTTATCCGGGGAAGATACTGTAAATAAAAAAATATATGCCATGAAGTCACAATCTCTGCTTTCAAATATTAGCTTACTAAGAAGTAACATAAATTATAACGAAAAATCAGCTATGTTAAAGCAATAAATGTACAAAATAATGGAAAAAATGATGAAACCAAAACATAAAGAAAAATTAGTGTATTATCAGCCATTTTGTTTCTATCATATGTTCGACCAGCCGACCACCATCATCAACATCATCATCACTATGCTCTCCCCTCTGATGCTGACACAAAGGAGACGTGAAAAATCTCTCAGCCAAATATTCATCGCATTTCCCAAAAAGCCAAACCCGAAACAATATTGAATGGCTTCCTTCTGCTCGCTTTTTCTTTCATCCTCTTCTGGTGACTGGGCCTGGTCGCCAAATCTCAATGGACATAACGTCCCAACTCAAAACAGCTTCCATTGCTTCCCCTCACATATCGTTTTTGTCGGCTTTTGCTATAGTCCACCAATTCATAGGATACCTAGTATTCTTTTGTACAGTTTATGCGAGTTGCTCAGAGCTAGAGAAGCACACAAAAATTGTGTATTTTGTTCTAGGAATGTGATTTCATTTTTGCTGGTTGTAATCGAGTCGGCAAACCATGTTTGAATATTTCGCTGTGCGTCAACCGCCCCCAAATCCTGAACATATTTCTAACATTTTTGCTGTGCCACTGCTTTTTTTCTCGACCGGTGCTCGCAAAACCGGCTTTGGACGAACGTTCCGTGGAAATTCTTATTTGGAAATTTGGAAAAAAAAGTTTTTGTTCTGTTGAGGCTTTCCCGTTTCCTCATAAATGTTGTTCCTATTTTCGATGTCTGACTTGCGTTGTGATTATTTTAAAACAAACCAACATTTATACTCGTAGTGTAGTAACTAGACTTTTTTTTAATGTGCTTTAAATTTGATGTGCTTAAATGTTCCGAATTCGTCACGCAATGACCAATGTTTGCCTCAACCTTTGTGCCGAATTCAAACAAATATGCGTCATATTTTGAATCTACATTGTTTGTAATTCCTAGAACCCAAAAAGAATGCTTTTCCCAGCAAGAGAAGTGGTAGTAAATCCTGGAACACGTTCAAAAAATTTCATCCGAAAAAAAAAGCTGCGTTCTCAAAATAAAACCAAACTTCCAACCGCTTTATTGCACCACTTTGGTGGGACCGTTTCTAAATTGTGCAACTGCTGCTCGCAGGATCACAGATATAAAGATTTCCCTTGAACGCGCTCTAGATTTTTTTTCGCCCCGTATTGCAAAGGTTTTATGGTTAGCAGTACCGCCATAAAGCTATAAATCAATCTCTCAGATGGCTTATCCCTGCTAGATGAGCCCACGGCACAAACGCCCCTGCTGCATCCTTTTGCGTGACCCTTTGTTGGCTGAAGATACATGAACAAGCGCAGTTGGATAAAAAGTGAAATCGTAGCAAATTGTCTAGGCAGTCCCTGTCATTCCTGTGTTCGTTTGCCCCTGAAGGTATGCAATGAATACGCATAAAAGATCTCGTCCAGGATGGAAGCAAGAATCCTTTGATCCAAATGGTAGCATTCTGTGTACTGAAAGCTGCAAAAATTCTTTTCTGCCATTTTGGATTTATTTCCCCCAGCGGTACAAAGGCGACGTTCTAGTCTAGAGGTTCACATATGTGGAACGCAACAACGCAAAGGGATACGAGGAAACAATAAACATTCTGAAGGCAATAAAAGTTCACGTATGATGATCCTGTCCCTGCGAAGAACTTCACACATGCTTACGGCTATGAGAAATGCTTTGCACAATTCGTTTCTTTACATGTTACAAGTTAGTAAGTATTTTTTTGTGGTTGTAATCAAATCTTTAAGATTAAAACAAGCAACATTCCTTTCTTTAAATGAATTAACGAGGAAAGGCTCTGTTGGAGGAACGCATCAAAACATTTGCAGCCAGAGATTCCGCTGATTCGGGTCGGTCCTGATCAAGAAAGAATAAAGAAGCCACAAGCGATCTATCGGTGAGTCAGCCATCCAGGCGATCCATGCCGGGGATGCAGTCTTTGGCTGCATCGTGAGTGTCGACGAGGAGCAGGAGGAGAGCGCGTATGAATGTTAAGTGTAATACAATCCAGCATCTAATAGCCAAACACATAGAATTTATGTGTCGCAACAAATGCGGCGGATTTAAGTGGAAAACACTTAGTCAAAAGTGTTGATTTTTTTTGAAGTGTATCAATATTTGTGGCCACCTTAAGGTCGTAAATGGTAGTTTGCACTGTTGGGCTGTCATTAAAATTTTGGAGCAATTATTGCTGCACTTTTTATACCGCCTAAGGAAAATTAACCAAAAACCATAGAAAATCGTACAAATTTACGAATTCAGTGAGGTAGGCTTATGCTTTTGATGTTCCCTTCAATGTTGTATACTTGGTTGATGAAATTTTTTAGCATTAAACCATTTTTGATGCAATTTAAAAAAAAATGTTTTTTTCGCCTACTTTTCCAGGGTGCGGGCAGAATGGGTTACCTTAGAAAACAAGCCATTTCGTCTAATACAACGTTGAAGGGAGTTAAGAAATGACTAAAGGGACCTTCCTCACATAGGTTCCATGAAGTTAGACCACTTTTATAAATAAAGTCACTTACCAAAACAAACATTTTTGAAAAAAGTTTTAATGTGTTGAAATAAGGCACTATTTTTACAAATAAGCATCAAAACAACTAACAAAATTTGATTTAATCAACTAATGTTGTATTAAACGTGATTTGTAAACCTATCAGGAGCGACATTATCCATTTAACCAAAATTTCATAACTTTTGATTGTTTTTATAAGGCAGGAAAAGGGTGGTCCAATCTGTCCCCAAATGGATTTTAATTTAAATCGAAAAACTCGAAATTTTTCTGGGGGTTCCTTGCCCAAAATAATTAGACCCGTATTTTTTGTTTGGCCATTAGGGTGACCTACATCGTGCTAGAGTGGTTCGAAAAATGGCAATTTTCGTCATTTTTCACAAATACCGCTTTTTTCGAAAAATCATATCTCCGCGCCATTTCATCCGATTTTAGCTGTCTTAGACGCAAAAGAAAGGTGATGAGTTTGGCTATTTTGGAAAAATAGTAAGAAGTTTCAAAAATCTAGCTTAACATTTGAAAAACTTGCATGAAAACTTTAAATTGCGTTTTGACCGTGTCTGGACCAAAGAGCTTATGTCTGAAAATATTTTTATCGGATGCCTCGGAAAATTTCACATAACATATCAAAAAATTGGCGATGTCGAAACGTACGCTTCGGAGACATGATTTTTTGAAAATAAAAACTGAGTTTTTCGACGGGCCACGCGCAAAAACGGAAAACTTACGAAATAGGCAAAAAATCAACTTTTTTCACTAAAACTACGATGAGTCTTCAACTTCAACCGTTGGACTAACATTCCTCCTTTTTGTTGAACTGAAGGATTCTTGGGATGACGCCGGTATTGACTGATAAAGATGTTAGAGGTTATAAAGTTAACGATGGTTGGCTCCCACTAGTCATTTTTGATTCATTGTTTAACTTCAGCTGATCTGTCGATAACGATCGCATGAATGTCCTATATGTGCATTTTCATCATTTTTGAGTTATCTATGCAGTTTGGTTCGCAATTCTCTACGAAATCAGTCTTTTTTTTTTTATTTTAATTTTTGTATTTTTAATCCGGCTGACACTTTTGTGGTGCCTTCGGTATGCTCAGAGAAGCCATTTTGCATCATAAGTTTGTTTATATAGGGTATTTTAACCATTAGTGGACCCCCTAGTAGAACCGACGCGCATTTTTCACAATTTTTCAATATTTTAAGCACTTTTTCATAACCCTTTGTTCAAAACAATGAAATCTGAAGTCTTTTGAACAATTTTGACTATTTGTTTCATCAGTAATTTGTTTTTGAGCAGAAAAAAGCCATTTGAAAAAAAAAGTTTTTTTGCCTGTTATGGACTCCCTTTTCCTATAGTGGACCCGAGTCCATAATCCGATTGTGGACCCGGGTCCACTATAGGAAAACTGTTATTTTTATACCAAATTTAACCGATATTTGGTGTTTTGATGCATGGTGGAGGTCTTATGATACATATAATGAATATAAGATGGATTTTCCATCATAAACAAATATGTTTTCTTAACAAATTTTGCTTAAAACAACAAAAAACCTAAGGGAGCGTTCTTTTATTACGTAACGCAAAAAATCGGATTTTTAGACCCCCTCCCCCCCCCCCCCCGTAACAAAATTTCCATACAAATTTTAAAAAATTTGTAAGGAGCGTAACACGGCCTCCGACCCCCCCTCCCCCCCAACTGCGTTACGTAATAAAAGAACGCTCCCTAACAGACATTTAAAAACATTTTTTTCCAAAAAAGATCAAAGAAAATGTTTCAAAAACAACTGTAAACATTAAAATGATTAAAACAAGTAATTTTGATGCACATTTTCCATATTAATTACATAAATAGTTGACCAAAACAAAACAATAGATTTGTTTACGATTGCTGCTAAAACTACGCATGTTTATATTCAAAAAATATTTTATTATTGATTTATACTTATAAAATAACATTTCAAACATTAATTTTGATGCTTCAGTTAAGTAAAATTAACTATAGTTTTTTTTTTATTAATTATGAATTCTTACGGCTTCAGCATTTTTGATACTTTTAACATGAAAACAGCTATATTTATACTCATAATTGAAAAAATATGCAATTAGGTTGATTACAACAAGCATTTATTGTATGTTTTAAAGAAACTTTTGCTCAAATACACAGTTTTCTTCATTTTTGAAGGTTAAATTAACAGGGGTCCACTTTTGGAAAAGTTAGGATTTTCGTTGTCTTATATTGGACCATCCTATTTTTTGCTTGAAAATGAGCAGCTCTTCGCTTTATTTTAGTATAAATCCTTAAACATACATTATTTCGACCTACTGAAGTTAAATAACCAGTCAAAAAATGATTGGATAGTTAATTCAATCATTAAATAGAAAAGCTGTTTTGTTGTGAAAATGCTAGTGGCCATGTCTGATTTCAGATGTCGAACTCAAAACACTTATTTTGGCAAAAAGGACAATTCAATGTCAGTCAACATTGTTTTAAATGATGCTGAACATAAAAGATATGCAGACAAAAACACGCTCGAAATTGGGATTTTATTGAATTTTTCATCAAAAACCCTTCAGAGGGTCGACTATAGGAAAGGGGTCCCCTAATGGATAACGTACCCTAATTTTCCATACAAATTGAACGCAACTTATCACAGATAAAGGCTATTTTATTTGACAGCCGGATCTATGGAACTTCACATGATTCAGCAAAACACAGTTGGTTTTGTATTTTTTGTTATATTGTTGATTATCATTATAAATGTATTTGCGACGATCCCCCAGAAACACAACAAACCCACCAAACTTGGTATTTTTTTAAAGGTGAGAAACTTTCATAAGAAGATTTGAAAAAAAGTGTTCAAAAATTTGCTCTTATGTGGCAGTCTTTCAAACATTACTCAATATCGCAAATACCAATAATCGTTACGGTTTAGCTGACACAGCACCCCGTATGCGATCATCCCCAAACTCCACGTGCCCGAACGACCCTTGAGAAGATGATGCTCTTGTTTCTCGGAAAAACAACCACATTTCCGGCAGTCAGCGTGGTCGGAGCTTTATGGTTATTGGATTTTTAATCCTCTCATCCACTCTGACATAACCACAAAAGTAACATTTGTGCCGTTCGTGGAATGGCACGTGGTAAAACAATAAAGATAAACTTTTACAACGTTTCATATAAAAATCCAATCTACAGTCAAATTGCGAGCTTTATTTACGATGAACTTCAAGAGCGAGAGAGAAATATGATGAGTCCTTGCGAGCTGCGTTCATAATGGAAGGAAGCCACACCCAATGCAAAGAAGAAGAACAGGACCAAGACGAGGCATCCATTTTTTTTCCTTCTCATCCCTCCTGTCTAGAACTCACGCTGCTGAATGAAAATGTTTTTATCGCTTTATGACGCTTCCCCTCAATGCGTCCCCTTAACTTCTTGAGCAAAATACTAAAATTGCACACACAAGCACAAAATATAAGACAAACTTTTCCGGTCCCTGTTTTCTCGTTATGTCCACAATTTTTCCCTCCGAGCGTCCTTTTAGTGGTGGTAGTAGTGATACCATATAACCGTAAACCGACGACGTCCTGAAGTCAATCTCCATAAAATTTCGAGATGAACCCCCTTCCCCTGCAAATAGGTTTTTCCTCAGGAGCGGCTAATCGAATTTTGTTTCCTCCAATACTGCTCTACTCTTTGTTTTATTACAGAGAGTGCATCAAATTTTTATCATCACTCAAGATGTGGCTCCCAATATTATTACCACGTTTTCGTTAACTTTGGTCCTGAAGGAGGTCCCGGTTCCGGAGAAGGCCGAGTGTGGATCGTAACTTTTATGTGTTTACGAGGGCGAACATAATCATTTGTTGAGGAAATTAGTTTTGTTGTTTGTAATTGAAAATGTGGGTGGATTTTTTTTCCAAATGTGTTTCTTCTTATAAAAGAGAGATAATTTGCAGAGGTTCGTCGCCGCGGATCATGCAAGTCTCTTGCGCGTGCAGTTGTAAAAATGGCCGATGTAACGAAACAAATAAACATAGCAGCATTCGCTATTTTTAAAAAAAAAAACGAAGTTGACTTTATAGCTGTCGGCCACCATTGCTAGTACCAACCACTAGTGTCTTCCTTTTATCTACAAGGACTTCGCCGCCCTGGGCTTCTAAGTGTATGAAAGTATGGCACGGAGCGACGGCGCTGAATACCCATATTTACACAAAGAATTTTAGAGCGCCCGCCGCGGGATTCGAACCGGCGACCTCTGGATTGTGAGTCCAGCGCGCGGTCCGATTGATCCACACGGGCGGGACTATTTTAAAGGTTTAGCTTATTTTTAATCTTTATTTTAAAAACTTTAACTTTAAAAACAATACGAACTAATCACCCACATCATTCATAGGATGCTGTGCACCCCTAATATTTGGAAATGTCGGTTTCAAATATATATATATTTTTGAAACGCTTGGCTTGACTCTAAGAATTGTTTTAATGAAAACCCCTTATCAACCAAACATTGTTGAACGTTTAAGCTTTCAACTCGCACTTTTTGACAGTTTGCCAAACTCGCAAACAAGGCAAAATGTATGCAAGCTGATGTTTAACTTTATTTTTTTTTAATTTTTGAATCGACGAAAATAAACATTTTTATGCATGTTTATATTGTGAAATTGTCTCAAAAATACGAATATGTTAAAATTATCACCGAAAAATTTGATCTAAGGGATCCCCGAGCAAAAAATTACAACCAAAAAAATCACTTAAAGAAAAAGTATCTATTTCATACACAGAAAAAAAATCATGGTAATATTACATCTGGAAAGGGTGAAATTTTACATCTGAAAATATGTAATTTTATCACTATTCTGTTGCAATGTCGCATTTTCAGTCTAAATTGAGGTAAAATTACATCTTAAAAGAGGTGATATTCAACCTTCCAAAATTACTCCTACCAAATTTACACTTTTTTTGCTGTGTATGTTAAACTGCCTTACCCAAAGCGTTCTCAGTCTCAGATGGTAGTCCCTGATATCTGGATGGAACACGGGTAGTCGAGTTGATATCTGGATGGAACACTTTTTTTATTTGAGTATGAAATATGTGCTATTTTTCCACTAAAATGCCAATAACTTCCGTTAGATTTAACCAATTGAGTTCCTCTACCCTGCATTTTGTTGCATTATTGAAGCCCTTTCAGATGAATTTTGAAATCAAATTGAAATTTGCCTAGGTAGCAGCATTTCTAAGATTTTTAACGTTTGACGTTTTTTCAAGCACGACTACCTTAAACATATTTCTGGATTTTTTTTTTGAAAAGATCCAATAAACCAAATTTTCAGTTTTTGCTCTTTGGGTGTTTTTTAATACCTTTGACTCAAGGCGGTTTCAAAAACAACCAAAGGGCAAACACTGGAAATTTGGTTCGGACCTTTTCAAAAAAAAAAAAAAAAAAAATCCAGAATTGTCCTTACAAAACAAAATATGTTTGAATAGAGCGTGGACAATAGGGTGACAAGAACAATTCCACAGTTTTTTTTAAGGACCTATAAGCAATTGTCTTTCATATGTTTATAGGACCTAATCAAAAAAAAGTCGAGAATTTTTTTTTATTTCAAGAGATACCCCCTGGCTCGATTGCAATCAAAAAAATAAGTACCTGTGCCAATTTTCAGCCAAATCGGTTAGGGTTTAGGGGTCGCTACTAATCATTCAAGTTGTATGAGAAAATTCATAAATAAGGGAAAAACATCATTTCAGGATTTTTGCAGCAGGTGGTGCATGTCTCGCCCAATACTTTGTCGAAGGGTGCAAGAAGATCCGAGTTCATCTTGATGAGTTATTAGCAATGCGAGGAAAAGAAATCGGCTTACAAAGTTGAAAGAATATAAGTGGTCGGAAATACAGAATGTATATAAGAAAATATTTTTCACTAAACAAAAATCACCAAAAATTAGGATCAATTTGGAGTGTGACTTAGTTGCAGGAATTCCCTATATTGCCACATTTGCATTACCTCAGGAATCTCACACTTTGACAATTGAGGCTCAAAGCCCTACCTCATTATACATGGGAACCAGTTGCTTACCAGTCTAAAACCACTTATCATTTTTTTTAATGTTATCAATAATTTTACTTGAAAGTTATTTTTTAATTAAAAAAAGGAACTTTCAAAAGGTAAACATTATTCAGAAAACCTATAGTTGAACAAAAACGACAACTTTTGTTTACTAGGTAAACTACCACCTTTGTATGCAGTTGACAGAGCAGGTGCTATGTGGAACCCTTGCGAAATGTTATGCAACCATACTGAGCTTTGTGGAGAAGTGGGCGATGTACCTCAAGCAGTTGTTTCAACAAATGTTGAATAGTTTAAACTGTTATTATGAAAACATAGATGGGTAATTCTCTACCAACTCACACGAAATCGGGAAAAGTTGCCCCGACCCCTCTTCGATTTGCGTGAAACTTTGTCCTAAGGGGTAACTTTTGTCCCTGATCACGAATCCGAGGTCCGTTTTTTGATATCTCGTGACGGAGGGGCGGTACGACCCCTTCCATTTTTGAACATGCGAAAAAAGAGGTGTTTTTCAACAATTTGCAGCCTGAAACGGTGATGAGATAGAAATTTGGTGTCAAAGGGACTTTTGTGTAAAATTAGACGCCCGATTTGATGGCGTACTCAGAATTCCGAATAAACGTATTTTTCATCGAAAAAAACACTAAAAAAGTTTTAAAAATTCTCCCATTTTCCGTTACTCGACTGTAAAAAAATTTGGAACATGTCATTTTATGGGAAATTCAATGTACTTTTTGAATCTACATTGTCCCAGAAGGGTCATTTTTTCATTTAGAACAAAATTTTTCATTTTAAAATTTCGTGTTTTTTCTAACTTTGCAGGGTTATTTTTTAGAGTGTAACAATGTTCTACAAAGTTGTAGAGCAGACAATTACAAAAATTTTGATATATAGACATAAGGGGTTTGCTTATAAACATCACGAGTTATCGCGATTTTACGAAAAAAAGTTTTGAAAAAGTTGGTCGTCATCGATCATGGCCGTTCATGGTCACCCGCGACAGACACGGACAACGAAACAAAGAGAAACGCAAAAAGTAACTTTTTCAAAACTTTTTTTCGTAAAATCGCGATAACTCGTGATGTTTATAAGCAAACCCCTTATGTCTATATATCAAAATTTTTGTAATTGTCTGCTCTACAACTTTGTAGAACATTGTTACACTCTAAAAAATAACCCTGCAAAGTTAGAAAAAACACGAAATTTTAAAATGAAAAATTTTGTTCTAAATGAAAAAATGACCCTTCTGGGTCAATGTAGATTCGAAAAGTACATTAAATTTCCCATAAAATGACATGTTCCAAAAATTTTTACAGTCGAGTAACGGAAAATGGGAGAATTTTTAAAACTTTTTTAGTGTTTTTTTCGATGAAAAATACGTTTATTTGGAATTCTGAGTACGCCATCAAATCGGGCGTCTAATTTTACACAAAAGTCCCTTTGACACCAAATTTCTATCTCATCACCGTTTCAGGCTGCAAATTATTGAAAAACACCTCTTTTTTCACATGTTCAAAAATGGAAGGGGTCGTACCGCCCCTCCGTCACGAGATATCAAAAAACGGACCTCGGATTCGTGATCAGGGACAAAAGTTACCCCTTAGGACAAAGTTTCACGCAAATCGAAGAGGGGTCGGGGCAACTGCTGTGTGAGTTGGTAGAGAATTACCCAGATAAATAGCAACGGAGGGGCAACCATGGGTGGTCTTTCATGCTCATGATTTTTATAAAAACATAGATAAATAGGATCATATCATGTTTTCTTATTGAAAAATTAGTTGAATCGAAAAACGGACTGCATTATCAGATTTTGAACAATTTCACACTAAGTAGAAGAATTAGTCTCTAAGTAACATGTTTTAAGTGTCAATCAAACAGGATTCAAAAATTACTTCAGATTTATAAGCATTTTCAGTAAAATAAACATTTGTTAGTAAATCACATCACAAGTAAATATAGTATTATCAATTTGGCGTAATCAATTTTCACACTTTTAGGCTTAAATTTGTAAAAAAATAATATCAAAGTCTGACCCATTAAAAAAATACAAATTTTCAACGAAATTATTTCTTAAAAAATAGCTTTGCATGAATATTGGTGGCCTTGAGACAAATATTTCCGTTTGAATGATATTTGAAAATAAAATTGAAATACTGTCAATGTCACCTGGTTCATGGCATAGTTTTTGAGGAGCAAAGCATCAGTCGGACAAATGAATATCATAATAATTAATTACGGTGAAAGCCAATGCGAGAATAATAATTATTAAAATGTATAATTATTATACATTTTAATATCATTGCTTTTTCAAAAAATACCTACACTGTCCGTAATTAAATTTACCGCAATACTGCATATTATTATGCCTCCGATTATACATCATTATGGCCGTTGCCTAGCTTGAAATGCAACACTCGAACGCCAATTAAAAGCACTTAACAAAACAGCACAAAAAAAATACTGCACTTCACTAGACTGTTGCGTTCGATTGCAACACCAGCAACTCCTTCACTTTCCTCTCCGGTAGATAAAATATGTGTCAATGGCCGCACGGATCAAGCACTCTGGAGCATCCACTTCAAATAACCTGGTCCGGTTGACCTCCGACTTCAAGCAACCTGCCCCCAAGCAACCCGGCCGAAAGCGAAGTTAATCTATATATGTAAACTGCAAACTATAAGCCTTTTTGTTGTTTTGGTTTGCCTTCAGCTTCTGGGTAACTATTTACTACCGACTGATGCTGCTGCAGGGTGAAAATCGATTGATTTCCTCTCTTTAGTCTGCGGGGTCTTGTCTGGCCTGGAGGAGAGAGCTTCCGGGGCTGAGACTTATTATCACTGCCAATGTCGGAGGTTACCAATGGCTACGCTGCCGAGGACGATGCAGATGACGAACAATGTAGGTTATTGCCGGCGTTTGTCTCTCCAGGCTTCCTGGGAAATTGCGGTATGGTTTTGGGGCTTCCAATTTCTGTGTCAATGGCTACGTCATAAATGAAATCGATAGTTGTTGGAGGCGTCAACGGTTGTAACACTGTTTGTTCCAGGGAATTGTACTCCTCACTTCATCCGTTGTACTATACGGTACTATTCAAGGTTGCCTCGATCTCTAAGTTGAGCGCTATAGCCGATGACGACGCGCCAGTGAAAGTGAAACTGGATCGTTACCAATGGTGACCGACCCGGCGGTGTCGAGATGCTGATGCAGAATCAATACATCGCCAAGCTGGCTTTGGGGATCCTTGGCAGTAGAAATTAGATCCCTTCAACTGCCACCTGGGGGTGTGGTTGCTCTGTATGTGTGACTTTAAAGCTGCGACGACGACGATGTCGAACAGTTCCGGGAAAATCGAAAGTCCTTTTATCAAAATGAGGAAAGTGAATCCTTTCAACACAGTTATAACCAGCCTCCCTACAGCTTCTCCAACGAATTGAAACGCGAAATATCGGCAGAGTCCTTTCCGTGGAGACGGAGGTCCTCGACAACGACGACGGGACGACGCGACGGTGTAGAGTGAACTGAACCCGATACCGAAATATATCTGTGCAATATGGTGTGCACGTTCTTCTCAAATACACAAGCGCGTTTCGTCCTGCTACTGCTTCAGGCAGGACTTCCCGCTGTGTCGTGCCGTCTCTTGCTCGCTCTCCCTCTATCTCTCTGAATTGCTCTCGGGATGTACCCGCTTCTTCTTTTCTGGTTTCATCATCAGGATAACGCGAGGCGAGGGAGACTGCCATCGTGGTGATGTTTACGCATTTTGTATTCTTCTTCTTCGCATCATTCTTTGTCGCAAAAGTTTTTCGTGGAAATCCTCTCGTGTGTTTGATCCAGGAATGTTTTATGGCTTGCGTTCCAATCGGGAATCGTCTCTATTCCTGATGTTAGCTGAGTATGGCGAAATACTTCTTTTGATTTTTGTGACACAGCTGCAAAAAGTAAGCGCATTACCAGCATAACATGTAGCTGAAGTAAAATATAAATCGCAACCGAACCGATGACCAAAAATGTCTTCTTTGGTCACAGGGAGATACAAAAAAAAACGACGTGTGACAACAAAACACAATCACGACTATTTGACAATGTGGTTTGCATAGTTATCATAACATAATACATCCAAAACTTTAGATTATTGTGTTAATATAAAAAAAAAAACTAAATAAAAGTGCAATAATTTGATAAATTTGAAAACATAATACACAGCCCACCGTTCAAACCGATACATTGAATCCGAACCTGAGGACAGTATTATCGGCTTGTAATTTTTAAAGCGGTTTACTCTGAAATGCCATTTATCTAATTCGTTGAAATCAAACAGCTGAGATAAACGTTTAGTTTCACTGTCGATACCGGTGTGCTCTCTTATACTAACTGGCATTTTGGTAGTTGCGAGAAAATCGAGTTTTAAACTTTGAATTATTGTGTCTGCAAAACTATTCGACAAACAATTGTTCTAACAATTTTAAAGTATGCACCTGGCATTACTTGAAGACATTGTAAAATATAACAACTTTTGAAATGCTAGAAAAAATTTGGCAGAGAAATTACGAAAAAAAGTCATGCGTGCAATTGGCACAAGTGTGTTTTGGGAGGTAATTTGTATGAGTTAGCACAAACTTGCACCGGGCTTTGGTACGAAAGAGTTCAAAATCATGTTGCAGGGTGGCCACCAGATTTGGATTTTAAATTTCCCGGTTTTTTCCCGGTTTTCTCCCGAGGCCAGAAGGAATTTTTCCATATAGTTTTAAATCAAATTACAATGTTTTTCTTTTTATACTGACGTTAGTATCAAAATACTTTTTGAACGCATACATTTGGTTCAATAATTTTATTTCTCAAGAAAGCTTTCAAATTGAGTACAAAAAGTAAGAATCCGTTTTTAACAGTTTTTAGTCCAAATCCTTAATTTCCATAATGCTTGTGATTTTTCATCTCCATGCTCCGCAATTTTTCTTAACTTAAAATCAATAAAAAATCGTTTTGTATTAAATTTATGAATAACGTAAATTATGTATTTCTGAAAAGCAGGAAATAGCATTTACAATGTTTAGTATGCGTATGGGTAGAAAAGATTTGCAAAAGAAAACAACATTAATTCAAATACTCTTCAGTTTTCTTTGAAAAAGCTTTAGTAAATTCAAGAAGAATGATTCTTCCAAAGAAAAAGTGCCATATGTTTAAACAATCGATTACTTAAAACATTTTTTGCTGATCGATTTAGTATCTTCGGCAAGGATTTAGGTATCGATGAGATGATTTCTAGAAAAAATGTAACTGTCAAAAAAAAAACCCCTCTGGGTTGGCCTGTACTCTAGCCTGTACTTCAACCCCTCATCGCGACTCGCAGATCGCGCAAACATATACATAATTCTCGATACATCCTTTGTGTGAGCCGTGCCAAATTTATTAATAAAAAGAAAAAAAAACACGTTTGGATGTTTTTAAATTTTTGAGTAACACAGAATGGTAAAAAATCAATTGCCGTGCTGCGATTTTCTGAACAACACAACAGTCAAAATTCAGTTAATCTTTTTTTTTAGGGAATTTCCAGATGAGAATTAAATAAAACCCAATAAAAACTCATTTTTTGTGTTTGAATAAAGAAAAAGGGACTGTTTGTATTGAAATAACTACTATGCAGTTGAACTCTGAAAATATTGTAATTTTAAAACATCTGAAAAATTTATTTGAAATTTAAATTATAATTTTAAAATAAATTTTAAAATAAAGATATTTTTCAAATGTTCTGAATTTGAAGATAATTTGATAGGCATTTAACTGTTGAAAGATTCCCAAATGACTATGGGTAATTCTCTACCAACTCACACAGCAGTTGCCCCGACCCCTCTTCGATTTGCGTGAAACTTTGTCCTAAGGGGTAACTTTTGTCCCTGATCACGAATCCGAGGTCCGTTTTTTGATATCTCGTGACGGAGGGGCGGTACGACCCCTTCCATTTTTGAACATGTGAAAAAAGAGGTGTTTTTCAATAATTTGCAGCCTGAAACGGTGATGAGATAGAAATTTGGTGTCAAAGGGACTTTTGTGTAAAATTAGACGCCCGATTTGATGGCGTACTCAGAATTCCAAATAAACGTATTTTTCATCGAAAAAAACACTAAAAAAGTTTTAAAAATTCTCCCATTTTCCGTTACTCGACTGTAAAAATTTTTGGAACATGTCATTTTATGGGAAATTTAATGTACTTTTCGAATCTACATTGACCCAGAAGGGTCATTTTTTCATTTAGAACAAAATTTTTCATTTTAAAATTTCGTGTTTTTTCTAACTTTGCAGGGTTATTTTTTAGAGTGTAACAATGTTCTACAAAGTTGTAGAGCAGACAATTACAAAAATTTTGATATATAGACATAAGGGGTTTGCTTATAAACATCACGAGTTATCGCGATTTTACGAAAAAAAGTTTTGAAAAAGTTACTTTTTGCGTTTCTCTTTGTTTCGTTGTCCGTGTCTGTCGCGGGTGACCATGAACGGCCATGATCGATGACGACCAACTTTTTCAAAACTTTTTTTCGTAAAATCGCGATAACTCGTGATGTTTATAAGCAAACCCCTTATGTCTATATATCAAAATTTTTGTAATTGTCTGCTCTACAACTTTGTAGAACATTGTTACACTCTAAAAAATAACCCTGCAAAGTTAGAAAAAACACGAAATTTTAAAATGAAAAATTTTGTTCTAAATGAAAAAATGACCCTTCTGGGACAATGTAGATTCAAAAAGTACATTGAATTTCCCATAAAATGACATGTTCCAAATTTTTTTACAGTCGAGTAACGGAAAATGGGAGAATTTTTAAAACTTTTTTAGTGTTTTTTTCGATGAAAAATACGTTTATTCGGAATTCTGAGTACGCCATCAAATCGGGCGTCTAATTTTACACAAAAGTCCCTTTGACACCAAATTTCTATCTCATCACCGTTTCAGGCTGCAAATTGTTGAAAAACACCTCTTTTTTCGCATGTTCAAAAATGGAAGGGGTCGTACCGCCCCTCCGTCACGAGATATCAAAAAACGGACCTCGGATTCGTGATCAGGGACAAAAGTTACCCCTTAGGACAAAGTTTCACGCAAATCGAAGAGGGGTCGGGGCAACTTTTCCCGATTTCGTGTGAGTTGGTAGAGAATTACCCCTATATAAAAATATCTTAAATCAAATATTTCCGACATTTTAAAATTATACAAAAGTACTCAAATCTGATTTAAAAACACAAGCACAAAGTTTCATAGCAATTTGTCCTTAATAATTTGTTTAACTGAGAAAGCCAAAAATCTTATAAAATACTACTGAAAACAGATTTTTGAAATTCCACCAAATGTTTTACAGCAAAAATTGTAAACAGTCCGTCTCGATTATCCGAAGGTTTCAACAATAAAAAACAATTCGTATTTTTTTATTTTCTTACTTTTAACATCAAATTCAAGTTCATCGACTTAATTTAAGTCACTGTTGAGTGGTTGATTGCCTATTAAATTTAAAAATGCATTTTTTCAATATTTCATTTCAGCCATTTTGACCGCCATCTTGGATTTCATAATTCTAAATCGTTTTAAAATAGTTTAGGCTGGTACGAATTTTATTTAAAGTTTTTGTCTCCCCCTTCAAAATTGGCCCGAAAAATCAGGGGGCAAAACATTATTTTCAATAAACTTCAAAATTGTAATGAAAATTTAAATGGAATCAACTGAAATCAATTTTAGTTCCATTCATCTGCGTTCAGAATCATTTTTAGCATGTTTGGGTTGATTTAAAAATCATTTGAATTTTTGAAAATTTTCGATTTTTATTATTTTTTTTCGTTGAAATTTTTGTTTTCGTCAAATTTTACATTATTTGAAAACTAATGATTGCAAAACAACTGAACTAGTGTAAAATGCATTTTAAAACACATTCTCCATGCAAATGTTGAAACTGTGGCTTTTTATTTCAATATTTATATTTTTTATTTTTTTCCGAGGCCTTCGGAAAATCGGGTCTGTATTCTTATTTTTAACGGCGCACACAAGCTAAGCTTTTTGCACCACGATTTTCGGTACGCAAATTTTAATATCTTCGAAATTATGGGAGCTATCGGTTATTTATTCCCTAAAGTTACTGTCTACAAAAAAAAACAAAAAAAGGATTTTGACTCTTTTTACAATCATATTGTTGAAGGGTTAAATCCGTAAGAATGACAATTTTGGAATAAAAAGACAACAACTTCCTTGGCTGCTGTGCACCCTCAAGTTGATATTGAAATACATAATAAAATAAAAATAAATTGTTTATTGTGCTTATGAAATTCAATACTTATTGAAATAAGACTTCAAAAATAGTGGCAGTGCGTGGCCGAGTGGTTACGCTGTCCGCTTTGTAAGCGGATGATTCTGGGTTCGATTCCCATCTGCTGCAACCTTCCATCGGATGAGGAAGTAAAATGTCGGTTCCGGCCTTGGTTGTTAGGCCGTTTAGTCATTCCAGGTTTAGGAGTCGTCTCCATGCCATAAGTACAAACAACACACCAAACCAAGCCTACTCCGGTGGAATCGCTGGCGACGGTTGGGCCCGCAATCCGAAGGTCGTCAGTTCAAACCAGACATGCATTGGCGCTGCACGCGGTTAGCACGCGTGCTATTTTAACGGATAGCACTGCGCTTTCAATCATAGCACTCGCCCTGGCACTCGAACAAAAATGGTAACTTAAGTCGTTTTTTCATTTGTTGATTCAAAATTATCTGTCACCATTGTCTGGAAAGTGATGAAACTGACAACAATCACTTTCATCTGTGGGTTTGGTGCAGTGCTAATGTTCAGAGAATGTAAGCAGAAGATCCATGGTTCTGATCCCTTCATGGTAAACTTTTTTTTGCTTTCAGCATAAAATGTATTTTTTTTTTCAATTTACGCAGATTATTGTCCTGGATTCGAAATAATGAGTTGCAGTAATGAAATCGATCGTTCTTAATACCCGAAAATCAGTTCCAGGAGACCTGGACTTATATTACGTGGCCTGGCTGGCATTTGAATGGTTTAAAGAGGCTGGCATTTGCATGGATTTTTTAACATTCTGGAGATTTTGCGATCCCTGAGATTTAATTTCAATGGAAGAATCTGGAAAAGTAAGGTATGTTACTTTTTGGCCGATGATCAAGTTTGCTCAAGCACTTTTATTAAAAAAAGACTTCAAAGCTAAAAATAAGAGAAATCCTATGAGTGCTAAATGGGAGTGCTAAATAACAGCACTAGCACTGTCTTGCTGCACAGTGCATGCTTTGAACTTGGTGTGAGTGCTAAATTGGAACTGCCAATGCAGAGCGTGCCAATGCACGTCTGGTTCAAACACTGGGTGGAAGGTTCCTTGGAGTAGACAAAGGTTTGGGTGCTCTCCCCATTCAAGCCTTCGCACTCCTAGGTTCGAGCAGAAACTTGCAATAGAGACCACAAAAGACCCGGGGGTCGTTAATGTGGATGGTTTGATTTTGATTCAAAAATCATAGCGCCGAGTAAATTTTCTATTGAACCGCGAACTTGATCGGAAAAATTGCAGCTTATCAAACATTTGTTTTTTAAACCGGGTCCGGTGGTTGGTAATCGTAGTTGCTTCTCCCCTCTCGTCAAAGAAATATATCATGGAATACTCAACAGAAAAAAAACAACAGCCAAAGACTAGTAGCTTGAGTCTACTACACAAATTCAAACATTATTTTCCCGAATTCTTCATTTAGAATAACTAGAATAATAATCTAATAGAGAAAAATATACGTTGAAGGCATTTAAGAGGAATTTGTCGAAATTTTAACTAAACTTAAAATATTTTCCCGGTTTGTTAGTCGAATTCCCGAGTTTTTCCCGGTTTTCTCCCGGTGGAATAAATTCCCGGGTTTTTCCCAGTTTTCCCCCGGTTTTTTCCCGAGGTGGCCACCTTGTGTTATTGTTAAAATAGTACAAATTAGTTGTTTCAATGTATTTTTTTCACGAGTTGATTAATTTGAGCTTAAGAAAAACATTTAATATTTTTTTTCATACTCTAATCATAGTTTGAACTTGGTAGGAAAATAATCGTTTTGGAAAAATGACCATTAAAATCAGAATTTAGTATCAAAACTTGGCAAAACATTATAAAAAATATGTGTACCAACCAGGGATGGAATAATCACGAAAAAATCATTTTCGCTAGCGAAATTTCTTCACCCGCGAAAGAGAGAGGAGGCAAACAAATTTTAAAAATATGTGTACCAGCCTAGTTGTTGTGCACTCTAAGCTCAACAGCAGGGGTCGCCCATGCAAAAAAAAATGCTACGTTACAAAATTTTCAACTAACCTACAGAATCTAGGTTCCTCTAAACCTCTAAACCATTTTGACACATTTCACCTAACTGATAATTGTTTCTCATATCCATATGTGCACATTTATGCTATTTGTCGGCCTTTCATAATAGTGCTCCATAATATTGCTCAAACTAGCAAGGGCACCTGGCGATTTACCATAATATTATACATAGTACAATCGTATCTTTTATGGTCAAGCCATGTTGCAAAATAAAAGAGCACATCCATGATGCGTTCGAAAAAGGAGGTAAACGAATTTTTCAGATCTGTTGGAAGCATTTGGTAGGGAATTTAATTAGCTAAAAGATGGCATCATTAACTCATTGTAACCCAATTTTTAGTTAGAGCATTAGAGCACACCGGCATCGATATGGTGAACGGAAATGTTAATCCAATCGAATCGATTTTGCTCTATCAGTCGTTGAAACAGTGAGAACGAGAGGTCGTCATCAACAGGAATAAAACAGAAATTGAGGGTGTGATTTAGAAATTCTAATCTCAATGCTTTTATACAAACGGTGGCGGTGGAGTTAAGCCTCGCCATGATACTGATGATAACAGTACTATATCATTAGCTCACCAGTTCAAATTGAAAGGAGGGAATAGGAACGAAAAAGGGAACACATCCTAACCTAACAATTAAAATATCAAGCTTGAACCTGTTGCGGAAAGGAAAATCATTCCCTCTCTCCCGAATGAAAGGTTTACCAGTTGAAACCGCCAAAACTGGCGCATTTTCGGATTTGAGGTGCATTGATTGGGATGATCGAATTCACGTTTTGCCGACGGAAGGCTCGACGTTGATTGACCATCTCACGTTCAAGATGAAATCCAGACAATGCTAAAACATCCCTCCGAGCTGTTTCTACAACCACGGTCCCAACAAGTGAGCTAATCGTGAAGCTCTCCGCTTTTCCGCAGTTGATGGAGAAAGTACGCTATAGAGCAGGGGGATGCTGCGAGCGAGAATGGCGTCGCCGGTGGCGGGCCGATGGGCGTGGCTTACAGATTCTCTCTGAACACTCTGTTTCGTTTCATCTCGTGAGCTTGGTCGACGCCCCGTTTGCTCACCGAGAGAGAGAGAAAGCATCGTAAAGGATAACGGAGCGCATGCTCTCTCGAGATTTTTGTTAACTAGCTTTTGAAAGGAAAACCATCCTAGCTTGATTGTTTGATTGCTTGTTTTTGTAGGGGAACCATGCCCTTTCTCAGCCTATTTCTATTATCGGCCCATCAGCACTTTGATCATGAATTACAGTTTTCATAAAGTGTTTTTGACTGTTCCAAAGTAATAAATAGCTCAAATAAAAGTGAGCAAGCAACTCTCCATTGTTGATACATCTGAAAATGTTGATTTTATAGCGGATAATGGCAAAAGTGATGAGAATTGGTTGAACAGCTTAGAGTGATTAAAATGGGCATATTTCCCCTACTTCAAAACAATAAGTTATTTACGCTAGTATAGACAGCCAAGTGGTTTTCGCGATATCGATAAACGCGACAGTGTTGTCAGGATAGTGCGACAAAATAGCACGAACACGGCGTTATGTTTAAACGTCAACATACCCGTTAAGCCTTAAAAACCCCTTACGTTTTATCGTTATATAGAACGGAAAACAACAAAAAATATTTTAAAATATGTAAACATAGTTGTTTTTGATCGATTTTCGTTCGATTTTTGGTCTTTACGGAAAAAACAATGTCGGAGCTCGAGATGGCTGTTACGACGTATTGCAAACTAACCCGAGATATATCCTATTATTAAAAAAACGAAGTTAAATACAGCTTATTTCCTCGCTAAAACTAGCAACACAGTCTTCGCATTAATCGCAAACGTCGAAAACAATCTCTGGAATCCACTTTCCAGTTCATCGTTCTACGTTTCGTGATTTGGCACAAACTTTTGATGCGTGCACAAGGGTTATGGATTGCTTGATTCCGTTCGATCGGCCATGGATCCCCCTCTGTTCGGCGTACGTTGTCAAAAATGCCTGATTTAATCCCCTAGTGCTCAGCCTCAACTTGGCAGGATTTTGTCCACGGAATTCGCATGTTACATTCTTCTATTTCTGTTCAGGCCACCATTGCAGTGTTTGCTTTTCTTATTGCAGAAAGTGTTTGGGGTTCAGAACATACATTAACTATTCAGTAAATCTTTCAATGATAAATTGATTTTTTTAATTTGCTTTTTTGGTCTTAAATAAAATATTACTTACCAACAAAATGCCAGAAAATAAAAAAAACTAAATTTCTAATTTCATTGTTGATTTTCGAAAATTTGAATAAAAAGTATCGCAAAATGCAAAATAAAAATGTTTTTTTTTGTGGTCTCTGTTGCATGTTTCTTCTCGAACCAATAGGAGCCCAAAGGCTTGAATGGAGAGAACACCCGAATCTGTTTTCACTCCAAGGAATCTTCCACCCCAGGATTCTAAATGACGACCTTTGGATTGTGAGTCCAACTGTCCAACTGAGGGAGATGACTGCTACACCTGGAATGACTTAACGGCCTTTGAGGAAATTTTGAAGGATGAGGGGGGTGGGACAAAAACTTGAAATAAAATTTGCAATTGCCTTACTACATTTATCCTACCATTTGAATAACTATTCTAAGCCAAAAACGTTTTGAACGAAACGATCAGAACAAATAATCTTAAGAGCGAGTCCACGAACAGGGCATACCCTTTTGTATGGGACGTCGTTTGAACCTTACCAATCTGCCTGAAACTAGCATCTGGCCAAAATATGAAAATTCTGGGTCAACGGGAAGTGGGACAAACAAGGTGTGAAGGTTAAAAACGTCAAAAATATTAAAAAGGCTGTATTTTAGGCAAAATTCAATTGAATTTAAAAATTTATAATGGATCTGAAAGGGCTTACCAATAACGCTTTGGGTAAGCCAGTTTAACACATAATGATTTTCGAGATAAAATGGATGAAAATATACATTTTTATGAAAGTTTCTATTCAATTTCACGACTTAGAAACACGAATATGATAAAATTATCACCAGAAAATGGGGTATAAGAGGTCCCACGAGAAAAACATTACAACCAAAATATTCACTAAAAGAAAAAGTGTATATTTTATGTTTTAAACTGTCTGACCCAAAGCGTTATCAGTCTCAGATGGTAGTCCCAGATGTTCCAAACAAGCTCCATGTCGAATCGAATTGATATCTGGATGGAACACTTTCATGTTTGAGTTTGAAAATTCTAGTAAATTTTCAAAACAACCTATGAGTCATGGGTTTCTTATGCAGATAGGATCTTTTGAAAATTTAATCTAGAATTGTGTTTTTTATTTTACAAAATGCCAATTACTCCCTTTAGATTTAACTAATTAGGATGTTCCACCATGCATTTTGTTGCATTTTTTCAGTCCTTTCAGATGCATTTTGAATTTTGAAATTTAATTGAATTTTGCCTATGTTACACCCAAAACTGGCAGCGCTAGTACGAGAGAATGATGGTCTCGAGTCGAGAGAATAGTGGTACCATTCACGGACGCAGAGAACACAGCTCAAGATGGGCGATAGAACTATTCTCTCGAGGTTCATTTGCAAAAAAAGTTCATCCGTCAAACAAAAAACCAAAAGTGTCGACAACGGGAATCGAACCAGAGACCTTTGACAAACCAATCCAATGACTTAGCTGCCTCGGCCACCACAGCTTGGTGACCATGGAGAAGTCAGAAGTCGATGTATGACACTTGTTGGAGATTTATTGATTCAACTAACGAATGAACTCATTTGTTATGATGGTGTGAGTTGGTACCATTATTCTATCGATTTTGGCACTGAGCCCTCAATAAATTTTGAGAGAACGATTATCTCGATTCTGAATTTTGGGTGTACAGCCTTCTTACGATTTTTTACGTTTTTTAACCTTAAAACTTTGTGTCCCGATTTGCCCCATTTCCCGTTGACCTAGAGTATTTATTTTAATATTTCGGCCAGATGCTTTTTTATATGTACATACAACCCTTGAAAATTTCAGGCAGATTGGTGAGGTCGATGCGAGGTGGGTATGCTTTGTTCGTGGGCTCTTAATTTTTACCTAAAAAGCTCAAATTTGGGTTTCCGACTTGGTTAGGGTAAATCCTATGCGTATACCATAATAAAATAATAAAACCGAAGTTTGTGTAATTTATTGAGAAAAGTCACTTTTGACCATTTTAATCTAATGTTTGAAATTTACAAAATAAGGTTTACAAAACTTCAGTTTTACAAAATCTTTGAAACCATTTACAGTGCACTCTTTGGCTGTCGATCTTTTCGATATCAATATTGCTCCAGCTGTCAATAAAATTTTCAGTCCCTTCAAGAAGACTGCTTTGATTTTTCGTTCTATAATTTGATAACTCCCGCTCTCGACGGTCCTTTTAGTATCGACAACGAGAGAGTCCACTGTAACTAGTAGTGTATAGCCTAGCCAATTATTTGCCTTGCCTTGCCTGCTGTTTTCAGAAAAAAGAAATTCGCGGGCCAAGCTACGCACTAAAATGTCTGTATTTCATCAAATACACTAAAAATAGCATTTCTGCCAAAATCGAACCGAAAAATAAAACATATGCAAAAAAGTAAGGGTTTTAACCCTAAAAAGAAACATTTGTTATATAAGTACTACATAGTTCAAGTATGACAATGTACCATAAATTTATCTTTATTTTGGAAAACCTATTTAAGTACTTCACCAAACTTAAGCATTTCCAGTAAAGACTTATAGGACCTCAACCTTACCAAACGGAATGGAACAATCCCGAACAAAATCCGTCAACCCAATGCCGAGTGGCAAATTTCGGTGAACACAACCATAACCTCAATGCACAGCCATTTGTTCAGAATATTATTCGTAGTCATTATCGTTTTTATAGCACAATTATATCTAATCTTTTTTATTTAAAACTCTAAATGTAAGTCAAGGCTTATACAGGTAGGTGATCGCTCCCCTCAAAAACTATAGACTTCTGAATAACGTATCATGCTTTCCTGTCGTTTTCGGGAAAATTTCGAATGTGGTCAAACGTGTTCCATTGGGCGACTGGTAGTAATTTTTGGAGGACCGGGAACGATTCCATCAGGTACGCACCAGCCTTGCTTTAAGGGGTTAGTTTCATGAAGATATTCTATGATTCAAGTGAGTGACAGACGATTTAAGTTTAAATTTTTGCCATGCGCAAAGTGAACTGTAAAACTTTGTGAGCGTTTTTCTCTAAACACAGAGTTGATTTACGGGGGCCACGATATCTCGAGATGGGATGGACCGAATTAGTTGAAATTTGGGATGAAGATTCTCAAGATATATCCCGTGTGCATAATGAAGCCCAATTTTTATTTTTTTTCTTTTTAAAAAATACAAAAATCAAAAACTGACGATTTCTTATTTGAAAAACTTAAACTATTTTTTTTAAATAAACTTTTGAAAATCGCCCATCGTCATGCAAACGAACCGGTTTAGCGAGTCTTCACCAAAATGTTGAGCCGATTTGGGTCGAAGCAGTGTTGAGATATCGTGGCACCCGTTTTTTAAACTGCTTACTTCAAATAGCTTAAAAGATGCACCCAAATGTCTTCAAATTTGTTTTGTAAAAAGTTGAAAATCTATATTTTAATGCCCTGAAAACAGATTTTAAAAAAATTAAGTGTGTGCTCATATCAACCTCTGGCATTTTTGCCGATTCACATGTATGTAGCCCCTTAATGTACAAAACTAAACGTGTAATACGTTCACCACAGGATCAATTTTGAAGGTGCACTTAAAAATGTTTGAACATTTACTGTTGGAATGATTGAATTTGATTGATGAGCTAGAATAATTGCCATCAATGGTCTCACAAATTATAAATGTTTTCAGAGAAGAATACTTGAGCACATGAAATGTGAATTGAACAAATTTGACTTCAACGGGGGTCAATTATATCACTTACGATGCAAACACAAATTCATCCCGGAAGCCATAATCGCCTGTGCCAAACAAATCAAAGGTTATGATAAGAATCTGGGAGCCAAAAATCGTTCAGTTGCATTTGAACTGCTTCAATATATATAGACCTATGGCGGACGCACTAGTCAAGTTTTAATTAGTTGCCGCCACTTTTACTTTAATCATCGTCGTCCTCGGCCGTGGATATCAGAAATTAGAAAGGGGAAGCTGGGATTGTTGTTAATGTTTTCCACCAGAAGGAAGGGTCGTCGGTCCGGAAAAGCAAAGGTGAAACCGTATCAATTTCATCACCCCCTTGTCCTTGTTTAGTCCTGGTGCTTTTTTCCCCTGTTTGATGATGATACCGTAGCAAAGTTTATGGGATTATTACCGGTTCCAGGAACCTGTGGCACGGTGAGATGCACACGTGCAAAGTTCCACCGTCGTAGGCTTTTTATCCTGGAGGGGGATGAAAGAGATAATGAGTGGATGAAGCCTCTCTCTCTTCTCGGCTTGGCTTTGGTCGGTCGGTGGTCGGAGAGTAAACAACCCACTTGTTGTGTTCTGTGATATCTGATGATAAAATCGGAAACTCTTGATGGTAGGTAAAAAGAGAGGGGAGTGAGATTGGTGTCTATTACTTTTAATAGATAGGTGCGCGTGTGACGTGATGACGTGTCATCGATACACGTGTTTTGACAGATTGATGAATGAGGGAAGGGGGATCAGAGTAAAGAGAGAGAGGGATAATTATGATGAAAATATGTGTTGTAAATTAAATTATTTCTAAAAGGTTATATCGAGATACATTTCCAAATTTTATTTTTTTTATCTGCAATTACAGAAAAAAATCTACAATTCATGTAAAGTTTATATGATCATAGAAATTAATTTCTTTCAAATTTTGAACATTCTGTAACCTTGAACTAACAAGCTTGCAGTGCACCCCGTTCAATTTAACAAAACTTTTTTCATCGTATTACGAACTATTAACACAACTCCTGTAGAAAATGTGTTTTACAACAACAAAAGAGATGCCTTCTTCGATCGAAAAGCAAAGATAGCGGATTATAGCTGCATCAACCTGAATCGCTTTATTGCCGGAAAATCCTTCTACCTTCCATCTTTGCCGATAGAGTCGAGTTAAGTTCAGAACGACTGATAATAGAACCAAAACAGAATAGAAGGTAGTAGCGAAAGCAGCAACACAGCATCAATTTCAGCCATGTGAAGCGAAGCAGATTTAATCCGAAAATAATTACCCCTGATTGAGTACAAGAAGCTCGACCGGACCCGCTACGGCGACTTTTAATTCCGATTGTCCCCTACTTTGCTACTATCCTGTCTTGCTGTAATCTGTACGTTCTTTTCCATGCGCTTTAGCACCAATTATTTCATATAATATGTTACACACCCGTTTTTAAAGGTAAGCACCACGTTCCTGTTGTACCGGTGCTCGATTTATCTATTTTTTGCTCTTCACCAAACGTCAAGAGGGGGTGACACGGGGTCAAATGGATCATGTCTAGAGTTTTTTTTAAGGTCCTTTAAGCTATTGAGTTTCATTTATTTATAGGAACTTTCAAAAAAAACTTTCGATGTCCAATTTGTATCATTTCATTAACCACGTTTCAAAAAGTTTAAGGAGCAATTAAAAGCAAAATCAATTTGTGTGCTAAGTGATTTTTTTGCATATTGTCCAAGCTGCCCCAATTGTCCCGCAGGCAACGCAAGGGGTGAAACCAGCAAAGCATTTCGCATCAATTAATTAGGATTATGGGTCCCATCCAGAAAGGAAGTATCCGAATTGTGTGTGTGTGTGCTTGATGCTGCTACTGATGCATTCAACCAGATATTATTCAAGGTAGATCGCACGACGTTGTCCATCAAAACGGGACACACTGGGACGTACGTACCTATTATTATCAATATTATTGCTATTATATTGTATACAAACACGAGGAGATTCACCCTCTACACGCACACAAACACATGAGCTCGGTAACGGATTAACCTTTGATTGACTATCAGCCATCCCCCCACGCACGGTTAAAAAAAAAAAGCTGTCCGATCGGGACTAACATTAGAGTGGGGGAACCTTGACCGAAATAATTAGACCAGTATTTTTTTTACCATTACGGTGACCTACAAGCGTATTCCAAAAAAAATGTAAATTTCGTCAATTTTTGCAAAACTTTTATTTCTAGATTTTATCTCTCTTAGGCACAAATGAAAGATAATTGATTCGACTGTCTGAGAATAAAAATAAAGTTTTAAAAATCTAGCCGAATCATTGAAAAAGGCGTTTGAAAACTAAAAATGCGATTTTGGAGGCCTTGGGACCAAAAACCTATGTTAGAAAATATAAAATTTGGATTCTTTGAACAGTTTCTCGTGTAATATAATGTGGAGCTCCATTACCCCAGTAACATTTTTAAACTTACAGGTTTGATGATGGTTCTGAAAAAAAGTTGCGTCTTTTAATTACCAACATTTTAGTACCCAGTTTTTGTTCAAACATTTTTTGTAGAAAATTTGAAGGCGTTTGGAAATACCTAATAGCTTTATCTGTCATTCTATAGTGACAAAATGGTCTACTAATCCTGAAAAGTTCATTACAGCAGCCCTGATTTGAGTGCTGAAAAGTTCTACTTTGCAGAACTGGAAAATAATACTTTTCGACATAAAGTTTCTCTGAAAAGTCCGATACTTTTGCTTTTCGTATATATTTAACAAACTGGTAAATTAAAATTAAATATTGCCGAAAAATCATAACCTGACAAGTATAGAGATTTCCAAATAAAACAGTACCCTAGAAATGCGAAGTATTCAAGGGTTATCTCAGCGAGGATATCTTTTTTTGCCGCACGAATGAACGATGATCATTATAATTGGAAAAGTTTGACGCGAGATTTCGACCAAGAACAAGGGGTCGCAAACTGAGAACATCCCGACAGACAGGTAGACCAACCCAGCGAGAGAGTTGCAAGAATTTCTACGCATCAGCGGTTCTCAGTGGGAATGGGAACAATACCCGGAGAGAGGCATACCAGCTGCTGCTGGGATTGAACTGGCTGAAATTTGGCCCACTCACCTGAAGCAGCACGAACTTACACACCGGTTTTTCGATCAAAACTAGATATGACAGACGCGTGCACGTTTGGTCGTCCACGTGCCCCTAATGGAGACACGTGTGTGCGGGGACCTGTGATTCGCACTTTATTAAAAACAGTATCAAAAAGCAGATACCTTTGAACTGTGAAACTATTTTTCTATTATCTCCTCTTTCAAAAAGCGCATACCACATCGGGATAACTTGAAACATAAAATTTCCTTTTAACAGGTGACAATGCCCACTTTTTGTAGTCAAAACATCAAACGAACATTTGACGAAAAGATTCATAACCCAGCTTCCGGAAGGGGAAACGGCGCACATGTTGAGCGCCAATCCCTTATCAGATTTTCCCTCTATTGTGCGTTTAGATAACCTTCGCAGAGATGAAAATCTGGCAACAAAATTTGGAACGTGAAAATAAAGCCAACTGACAGTTTTCCCAACGTGGAACAGAAGGAAAACATTTTTTTTTGTGGTTGATTACGAGCTGATCGATGATGGATTGATAACCGAACGGGATGGACAATCTTGCATTGTCGAGTGCTTTTTGGGAATCCTTGGAAAATATTTTCTTTTGTATACAGGTTGTGGAACATCAAATGAAATCATATTTCCTATTGTGAGAACAAGGACGAATACTGACAATCATGTACAAGAGGACATCTTATTTAGCGTGTAATACGAAATTCACGCTTAAAATTTTTCCTAACTTGAAGCATTTTACAACGACAATGGAGCACTTCCATTCGAGTAGTTTTTGCTTTTTTCTACAATGTATTTCTTATGGAGCGAACTGTCAAAAACTGCTCGACTGTGGGTGCTCCATAGAGCTTTATGACGTTTCGCGTACGCACACTAGCGCACCATTTGATTTTGCTGGCCGGACAAAATTTAACCTCACTTTTTTTTCGTGTACGTACACGCAATACATACGCACGTAGAATGCTCTATTGCACAATGGAGCACCCGATTCGAGTGGTAGAAATGACAGTTCTCCCATAAGGAAAACATTGTAGAAAAAAGCAAAAACTGCTCGAATGGAAATGCTCCATTCGGGCTGAAAAAATCTTCTTTTTGGAAATAGTTGCATAAACTACTATTGTTTATGAGAAGTGCTGAATACGTTGTTTATGTACAAATTAGAGCGTCCAATTTCCGATATTTGTTCATATTTCACCCTCGTACGCTCTTGGTAGCTAACTTGCTTAAATAAATACTTTTAAACAAATCCTTATCGAACAACTCTTTTAAAAAAAATTAATTATATCAACTCAATTCTCATCCAATTTGGTAAACAAAAATGTTGAACAAATCTTAATTTTGATCTTGGCCGGAAGAGGTGAATATCTTATTTTCAAATTATATAACAAAATATTTCGTTAAAATAGGTTGTCGAAAATAAAATAGTTAATATTCATTCCATAATAGCGTAATTTTTGTTGCCCAACATATAAGAAAACAATATTTCTAATTGTGAATGCTTCACGGACTTAAGCGGGATTTGTCCAATTGGGTTCTAAAATGAAGCTTATATTGCTGAAAATTTACATATGGCTTTAGTACCCAATTCGGGCCGGTCTTAGGTCTCATGAGTCGCTTTTGAAAATGATTATGTTTGGCTAAGTTCTTAAAAGTTATTCAAAAAAAAAGACTCAACACAACAGCTCAGCTAAAAACAACTTTCGAGCAAAATTTCGAGCTGATCCTGTTTAGACTTTCGATGCTCTATCATTTTACACAATAATTTTTTTCACGGTTTTTTTTTCAAAATATTTTTTATTGCGTTAATTAATAGAGGGCAAAAAGCCAAAACTCGAACTCTTTGAATATTTTCTCAATTCCTTTCCTCTAACTATCCCCCATATATTAGCTATTTCCAAGGTTATGTTTTGTAACTTCCTTCCACTGCTCAATTTGTTCTCTCATGTACCAGTAAACTCTCACACAGTTTGAATTAGTCAGCTGTTGAAAGGTACCCCATATCTCAGCTTAAGTTAATTACTGCACTGATGTTTTGCCAAAACAAACCAATAAATGAAATGAAATAAAAAAAATAATCTTTGCTTAATAGTTCTATGAGCTGAATGTTCAATTCTGGAGTTTTTTTTTGAAAAGGTCCAATAAACCAAATTTTCAGTTTTTGCTTTTCGGGTGTTTTTTAATACCCCTGACCCAAGGCGGTTTCAAAAACACCTAAAAAGCAAAAACTGAAAATTTGGTTTATAGGACCTTTTCAAAAAAACTCCAGAATTTTAATTTTTCATTCCAAGCAGCGAAATTTGAAGTATTTTTCGATGTTGGCGAAATTAGTCGAAATCAAAACATTGACTTTTGACCTTTTTCGGAAATATTTGGAAACTACCTTTACAAAGCATTTTTGTGATAGGCTTTGTTGCATGCATTCAGGCATGTAATGAAATACAAACAGCAAGCTTTTTCAATTGCTTTCAGGAGGAAGGCATTAATCACCTAGGTTATGTTAAGAAGTTTTTTTTTATCAGCAAAAGAATCGGTTATGCTTTTTTTAAAGTTTGTTCTAAAGACAGAGTTGTTCCTGTTAACAAATAATCAATTCTCCAGAGATTTTCTTATCGTCAATATTGTCCAAAATATCCGAACAATCCCATCTAACAAAGTTTACGGTTAGTGTAAAGTGCAGCTTTATAATACCACTCGGTGCGATTGTTAGCCTCTGATAACGGGACGTTTCGTGGCAGGGACCAAAACTGTCCCTCCAGCCGAGTATCGTCCCAAAGGAGGAGCGCCACACTTACCGTCGACGGTCGTCATTGCCGCATACGAGGGAATTTCGTCGTCTTCGTTGTCGTCGTCATCCACACCGTTCGGATCGACGGCGGCGGCGGTGGCTGCATCGACGCGTAATGTGTTTATTGTCGGAAAACCAAGCCGAAGACGGCAATCATGGCGATGATGTTTCGATGGGTGTGTGTGTGTGTGTTTGTGTGTGCACGCGCACGTGGGTGGATTAATTATAATTAGGTAACAAACGGAAAGCAATTAAAGAAAACGAAATTAGTTAATGCGATGCATGAAATTAAACTCAAGAGTGCGTGTGAGAGGGAAGACGTTAAAAAAAATCTCCAACCAAAATAACAAGCAAATTAGTCGGTAATGATCCGGGACGCAAATTTTGAAGAATGTCAGTACCATAATTAGCTATTGAAGATTGTCGTGGTACTCACCGGTCACCGTGATGTACTGGGGGCCTCCATCGGTGGGACTCTGGGCTTGAACGACGGCGACCTGCGCCGTGACCTGCTGCTGACCGTTAACGGTCGTTCCTTCCCCATCGGCCGCAGCCAACTGGACGTCGATCTTGGAGTCGTCAGCCGAGTCAGAATCGTCGATGGGCAGAATGTCAATCACGGTTCCGTTTGGATGGATTACGATTTTCTTTTGCTGAAAGGTTGAAATATTCTAAAATTTTGTCCTGAGCCAAATAAGCCAAAGCCAAAATACCTGCTGAATTATCTGCTGCAGCGTCAGAGTTCCCGCTTGAGTGCCTAGAAGATTAGCAATGCTCAGATTATTGGCGATCAGACTGGTCGGGACTGGGGCCGGGTTGGCGGATGGTGTAGCCACGCTGACCGCGGACTGCAGGTTGGTCTTGATTGCACTGTTGCTGTCAGCAGCACCGGCGGACTTGATCGTACTTGTACCTATTCCGGCAGGGATCGTAATGGTGGCCGTTGGAGTTCCAACCGAGCTTGACGGAGAACCGCCGCAGTCCGGGTCGGACAGGGAACCGGGATCGATGGCCGTGATGGTTGTGGCCGCCACCGGTGACGAACTGGCCGAGGCTGGGACGGCAGACGTGGGTGTTGATGGCGCCGGAATTGGCGTCACAGTAATGAAACTGCGCTGAGTTGCCAAACGGGCGCTCATTTTTGGTGTGGTTATTTTAGAGTTAAAAATTGTTGCGAGCAAAATGTGGTGTAAAACTAGAGCTAATTCTACGATATCTTTTCAGTGAACCCTGTCTTAGTAGTACGAGTAGTAGTACGGATCGATTACTGTACGGTGATATGGTGAGTGCAAGCTTTATGATTATTTGGAATTTGATAAAAGATTAAAGATAAAACGTTGCCACTATTAAGGATTTCCGGAGATTATGGTTGGCGGACAATCTGAAAAAAAATACAGACAAAAAATCTCGTTAATACTTCCAGCAAATCTCTGCGATGGCGCGATGAACAGACAATCCCAACTTCAATGTCCTGCGGGAATTCAACCGAAAGGAAAGTGATATAAACAACAACTACAAACTGGGAAAAGCCCGCTGCAACTGCACTAATTAATTGCAAGTTAAGCTTCTCGTTCAGCTAGGAAAGCCGTCAGGGTGAAATGGTGATCCTAGAGCAGTGTTTCTCAACCGTTGAACCGGGAATTCCTCCCAAAGTGAAATTCAATGTCTTTAAACATGTTTGCAAATAAAAACATATCTGACACTTTCTTTAAAAGTATCGAATTGGGAAGGATTTATCAATACTGAAAGTTATATTTTTAAACTTCTAAACAAAAGCGATTGTGTCACGTTTCCCCGAATACCATTCCCCAGAATGTACCGTTCCACAGAAATATTTATCGTGGTGATAATTATTATTTCCAAAATTTTCATAATGTCCAAAATTTTCAAAATTTCAAAATAAAAAAAAATAAAAATTTTCAAATTTCAAAAATTACAAAATTTCTGAAATTTCCATTTTTCTCAGAAAACAAACAAAATATATAAATTTCATATTTTTTCTTAATTTCAACATTTTAATAATTTCTTTTCTCTTTAATTTTGATATTTAAATTTTTAAATTTTTAGATTTTTTTAAATTTTTAGATTTTTTTAAATTTTGATTTTTTTTTTGAGAATTTTAAAAATATTTTCAATTTATGACATTTTTGGTTTTTTGTTTGTTATTGTTGCTCAATAATTTCGAAAAAAAATAAATGTTAACCTCATTTAAATATAAAATTCACTTCTGTATAATTCCAGTTGACTAAAAATATTGCAAAAATGCATTAACGTTAACGAAAACATAAAAGAAAATTCATTCAAAAATATTTTTTCAAGCGACAATTTAAAATAATCCCTTTACACATGTTATGTCCGATTTCGTTTTGTTTACCTTCTTTGGCGCGTGAAATTGCAACCCTCTGATGAAGGACAGTCAGACATTGGTCTGATGTCGTTCGTACGGAATGTTTTATGCAGTGATTAGATGGTCCAACGTTCTGCTACTGTAGGCCATCATGATTTTGGAAGTGGCGCTATCTAGACGGATGGTGCACACCCTAGCTCTTTTCAACGTATTTTGGTTTGAATTTTTACACACGTTTTTCAATGCTGTTTGTTCAATGATATACATCTGTTCTCTGTGTGATAACTGCTTAGCAATTCTCTACGAAATCGGTCTTTTTTCTTCAATTTTAATTTTTGTATTTTTAAATCCAACTGAAACTTTTTTGGTCCTTTCGGTATGCCCAAAAAAGCCATTTTGCATCATTAGTTTGTCCATAAAATTTTCCATACAAATTTGGCAGCTGTCCATAAAAAAATGATGCATGAAAATTCAAAAATCTGTATCTTTTGAAGGAATTTTTTGATCAATTTGGTGTCTTCGGCAAAGTTGTAGGTATGAATACAGACTACACTGAAAAAAAATTATACACTGTAAAAAAAATTTGGTGATTTTTTAATTTAATGTTTTATCACTAAAACTTGATTTGCAAAAAAAAACACTATTTTTTTTTTATTTTTTGATATGTTTTAGAGGACATCAAATGCCAACTTTTCAGAAATTTCCAGGTTGTGCAAAAAATCTTTGACCAAGTTATGATTTTTTTTAATAAATACTGATTTTTTTTCAAAAAATCGAAATATTGGTCGCAAAAATTTTTCAGCTTCATTTTTTGATGTAAAATTAAATTTTCAATCAAAAAGTACTTTAGTGAAATTTTGATAAAGTGCACCGTTTTCAGGTCAAATCCATATTTAGGTGACTTTTTTGAAAAAAGTTGCAATTTTTCATTTTTTTTAAATTAGTGCACATGTTTGCAAACTTTAGAAAAAAATATTTTTGAAGAGCTGAGAAAATTCTCTATATTTTGCTTCTTGGGACTTTGTTGATACGACCTTTAGTTGCTGAGATATTGAAATGCAAAGGCTTAAAAACAGGAAAATTGATGTTTTTTAAGTCTCACCCAAACAACCCACCATTTTTCAATGTCGATATCTCAGCAAGTAATGGTCCGATTTTCAATGTTGACATATGAAACATTTGTGAAATTTTCTGATCTTTTCGAAAAAAATATTTTGAAAATTTTCAAATCAAGACTAACATTTGAAAAGGGCGAAACATTCAATATTACGCCCTTTTAAAATATTAGTCTTGGTTTCAAAAATTTGAAAATGTTGTTTTTGAAAAGATTGGAAAATTCACAAATGTTTCATATATTAACACTGGAACGCCCAACGCATGTCCAACTTACACGGACGCCCAAGCCTCCCAAAAAAGTTGGAACGGTAACTTCAACACGCCCGTTCTCGGGCATAACTCAACCAATCGGGATCGGGGGATTCTTGTTTCCAGTGATTTGTAAGAATGTCTAGATGATCTTAAAATTTTGCAGAACTTGATTTGAACAAATCTGTAATTTCTGCGACCGAAAACATCGTTCCAACTTTTTTAAAACGACTGCCTCCGCGGAATTTTCGGCGATTTTTTTTTACACGCGAAAAAAAAAGTTGGAACGATGTTTTTGATCGCAAAAATTACATATTTGATAACATTAATTTCTGCAAAGGTCTAGAATCATCTAGACATCCTAAAAAATCACTGGAAAAAAGAATCATCTTGATTGGTTGAGTTATGCCCGAGAACCATTGAGTTGAAGTTACCGTTCCAACTTTTTTGGAGCCTTGGGCGTTGGAATGTTAACATTGAAAATCGGACCATTACTTGCTGAGATATCGACAATTAAAAATGGTGGGCTGTTTGGGTGAGACTTAGAAAACATCAATTTTCCTGTTTTTAAGCCTTTGCATTTCAATATCTCAGCAACTAAAGGTCGTATCAACAAAGTCCGAAGAAGCAAAATATAGAGAATTTTCTCAGCTTTTCAAAAATATTTTTTTTTCCAAAAGTGGGCAAACATGTGCACTAATTTAAAAAACTGAAAAACTGCGACTATTTTGAAAAAAGTCACCTAAATATGGATTTAAGTTGAAAACGGTGCATTTTATCAAAATTTCACTAGAATACTTTTTGATTGCAAATTTAATTTTACATCGAAAAATGAAGTTGAAAAAATTTTGTAACCAATATTTCGATTTTTTTAAAAAATCAGTACTGATTCAAAAATTCATAACTCGGTCAAAGATTTTTTGCCCATTCTGAAAATTTTTGAAAAGTTGGCATTTGATGACCTCTAAAACATATCAAAAAATAAAAAAAAATTATAATAGTGTTTTTTTTTGCAAATCAAGTTTTAGTGACAAAAAGTTAAATTAAAAATCACCAATTTTTTTTTTAGTATGTATCATTTTTTTTTCAGTGTTGTCCATATCCATACCTACAACTTTGCCGAAGACACCAAATCGATCAAAAAATTCCTTCAAAAGATACAGATTTTTGAATTTTCACATATCATTTTTGTATGGACAGCTGCCAAATTTGTATGGAAAATTATATGGATAAACTAATGATGCAAAATGGCTTCTTTGGGCATACCGAAGGCACCAAAAAAGTTTCAGCCGGATTAAAAAATACAAAAATTAAAATTAAAGAAAAAAGACCGATTCCGTAGAGAACTGCTCCCATACAAAAAATATGGAGCGTGGACAATCGCCATACCCCCCCCCCCTAAAGTGTCCACGTGGTTTATGGATGGTCCCTTTATAAAAGTTTACCAAAAATACAATAGTATTATTTCATTCCATAAATTGAGTAAGGGCTCAAACCTCACTTGTTTGAAAAAAAGGGTGAAGATTGAAAACAATATGCAGTAAAACAGAATTTATTTTATAAAAATCAAGTATCAATAGTAAGAGAACGAGCGTATTTTGAAGAATAAAAATGAGAAGCTAGATGTATTAGATGTAAAATTAGAGAATTAGTTAATAAATAGAGATACAAAACAAGCTTAGATTATAGTAGGTAATGATAATTTATAGGACAAAAAAAATTCAACTTTTCAGCATTTATTTTGAAAAGTGTTGCTATTCGATTCTGTTATTTTTGGTACAGAAAAGTAGGCTATTTCGTCGTTCAAGAATGACAGGAAAAGTAAATAGTTTCACGACGGAATTGCAAAAAATATTTTTTAAACTTCTAAACAAAAGCGATTGTGTCACGTTCCCCCGAATACCATTCCCCAGAATGTACCGTTCCACAGAAACATTTATCGTGGTGATAATTATTATTTCCAAAATTTTCATAATGTCCAAAATTTACAAAATTTCAAAATAAAAAAAATCAAAATTCTCAAATTTCAAAAATTACAAAATTTCTGAAATTTCTGAAGTTTTTTTTTCAAAAAACTAAAAAAATATATAAATTTCATATTTTTTTTTTAATTTCAACATTTTAATAATTTCTTTTCTCTTTAATTTTAACTTTCAAATTTCAAATTTTTAGATTTTTATTTAAATTTTGAAATTTTTTGAGAATTTGAAAAATGTTTTTTAATTTATGACACTTTTGGTTTTTTTCGACCAACCATTGACAAATTACGATCGTAATATTTAGAACGAGCAATCTCGATTGTGATGCGAGAAATAAAGATTGAAATATTACGCCCAGAAGCAATAATCTAATTTGTGTCAGCAGTTATTACAAGACTAGAAAGTTTTCCCTTCAAGATGAATTTTACCTTTAAAAGGAAGGAGGAGAGTTTTCCCTTTTTTAAAAGGAAGGGAAAAAAATATAGCCTTATGATAACTGCTGTCACAAGTTTAATTTTCCCTAAAAATAAGGGAAAAATTCTTGACCACCTACACATTTTTTTTTTAATTTGTTATCACTAGTCAAGAGAGTCTATATATAGGCCGAATTCACATTTTCCGTTATTTTCTCAAGAATTGTTGTCAAAAAAAAGAGATGAAAATTTCTTGGCATGGATAAAATTACCTTGTCAAATTTTTATATTTTCTAAGAAATTCCAAAAAATAGAATCTTTGAAATTAATTTGCATCAATTTCCAATATTTTTTGGGAAAGAAACTTTTCTGGGAAATTGTACATTCTGAGGAACGTTTTTTTGGGAATGGTTTTCGGGGGATTGGTTTTCTGGGGAACGTGACACGATCAACAAAAGCGGTTAAAAACTAAAAAGGAAAAGGCTTGTAAATTATTTTTCGAACAAAAGCGAATCTTCAATTTGAAAATTTTGCTAAAATTAGAGTGATGAGTTATTTTAAAGAGATTATTTGTGCACACTTCTAAAAATTAACAGTTCTTTGAAAATAAGTTAAACTAAAAAATAGTAATATTTAGATCGCATTTTGGAAAGTAGATTTTATCAATGTTTTTTTACCATTCATCACGAGACCCTTCGATTTTTTGGAAATTAATCAAGAGGGGAATGGAACGATAAAGGTTGAGAACCACTGTCCTAGTGAATTATTACTATTGTCCTAAGTTCCATACATATGTAGAGAAAATAAAATGTATAGTTTTCTGTTCAGCAAAATAATTTTTATACAGTTCTCAAAAGCAGAAAAATTGCATTTCTTGTATACGAATCACACAAGTAAGCCAGATGAAAAATCGTTAGAATTTTGGAATTTGTTATGCATAACATAACATCACGTAAGAACAGGCATGACCGGATTTGCCAGATAGATCTGGGAATGCAAAAATTATTCGAGCGCCCGACAGAATGAAGAAATAGGATATTCGTCCCTATTTTGGGCGTACTAAGCAGAGCGCATTTTTGATTTTATGTATTCTCAAAGGCTGCTAAAGGCAGTCTAGCTTTTTTTTTAATGCTAATGCACGTACCTAATCACATTTTTGATCAAAATACTTTATATTACTAAAACATTTTTTGTTCCTTATTTTGGGACTACTGCTCCTACGATTTGATAAAAATCTGGATATGTATTCGTGAAGTTATATTGCTTATTGCGAGATAAAATCACGATTCTACTTCACTTCGACTGACAGCAGGTAATGGCCGCCAAACTACCGCAGTGTAAAAATCAGCAAGTTGAACTGAAATTCAGCTTTGATTTGCCTGTCAACCTGGTTTGTTTTGAATATTTTCCAAAAAGTCAGCTGAAAACTCAAGGCAACCTTTGACAACAGCCAAAAATGTGTTCTACGGCTGTCATGCGGCCATCCTTCTGCGGTCATATCAGCGCGCGTGAACTCTGATTATCGACGCCCGCGGTTATATCCAGAAGATGTATTCAATTTTCAAGTGATTTAATGTATTTATTTTTTTGAGCAACTAGCAATTTGTCAAGAAAAAAGTGAAGAGTAATATATTTATTGTCTTATATCTAATTGTGCACAATCCATACAAAAAAACGTGTACAATTGTCCACGATGGGTGGGGGAGGGGTTGAGATTTCCAAAAAAGTGTCCATGTGGATTATGGATGGTCCCTTATTTATATTTTTTAAATATTTCAAAATGTAAATTATTCCATTCAAGACAGCTGTAGCCGATTTTCTTTTACTTCTTCTTGGCTTTCTTTACAAACGCGATTGCTTTTATTAAAATCACTAGGCCACGTTGTTTAAAAAGTAAACAAATGATGAAACTGCACTGATTTAAATTGTCGTATTAGAAATAGCTAAAATAAAATTTATTTGCTTTTTTTATATTTTATGCTGTCATTCTGCTCATAATTGCACAACACCCGTGTTGAAACACTTAAATAAGATAAAAAGCAGAAAAAAAAATATTTCAAGTAAGGCTTTTAGAATTGCTCCGCAAATGTTAGTATCAACCACCCCAAAGATAGAAATAAAAAATATACATTTTAATTCCCGCAACCCGGTATGAATAGACCACGGGGAGATTTCACTCCGGACAGGACACACAATCAACCTAATGCTGGTGCTGCAGGGTTGCCAGTGACGACCATCAACCTAGCAGGAGGGGGTATAGAGAAAAAATGGCGTGGGTGGATAAACAACGCGCAATGGCCGCGAACCTTTATTTCATTTCTTGCCAAAGTGGTCTTTTTTATCGCACAGGACTCGAAATCACTTCATTACCGGGAATTACCCTAATGAATGCACAACACATGGACGCGGAAATCTTCTTTGCAATTTTTGCCGGACAAAGGCAGGCAGGAGCTTTGGATGCTTGAAATAGAACTCTGGGCTAAGTCTTTCTGGTATCTTCTGGGTAATTCCACACGTTCCACTTACTCGCTCCAAGCGCTTCTTTGAAATCTGCTACTTTGGCAGTGAGACCACCATGCTAATTACGCCAAATCTTCAAACACGATATCCTCCGGGGAGAGTGGTCTACACGTCTAGACGACAACGTTTCCAAATCTTCCAAACCAGTGACACTACCTAGCAAACAAAACTTAAGACACTGAACTTCCAGGATAAACTGAAGAACGCCGCCTGGAGCAAGAAGTGTTGCATCTCCATAGGGACGGCGATCGACTGACTCCAATACCGGGCGCTAGTTCTGAAGTTTCCGAATGTAGTAGACAGCTGTGGAAGGAGAGCTCGTCGTCAGTTATTGATCAAACAGTCTGGCGTCCACCCCGGTGGCAGGGACGAACACAACGACGACGGGAGGAAACCGCGGCAACCCCACGGGCCACGTCGCGCCAGTCCAAGCGTACACTGTTCTGGTCGAGTGCGTCCCCATCAGGCAGAGTCCTATAGTGCCATATGGATCCCCGTGTTCACCGGGCGTATCCTGGCGCTGGAGAAATGGTAATGTGGTTGAACTACACTGCTCCTGGTACAAGTTTGTAAACTGCATTTGCGCTGAACGCGGGCTGGCACAGGATAGTGAGTGTACATTGTGAATGGAAGGAGAGGTCCTTGCTGTGCAGTATCGGGGAAATGATAAACAGACAGACACAACTCAAACTTTGTTTTGATGCCCCCACTCCGGTGTGCTTTCAAATACCGGAAATCGAAAGATCAATGGCCTGCGTATCAATCGACGAAGAAGGAATCGAAAAAATCTATTATTTTAAATAAATTCGTATTATTGTTTCTGCTTTAATTGTAACGTGTAGAAATTTGTGGTGAAAAATTATTAAAAAAAACTTTTTTATCTATTGGCATACACTAAACAATTTGAACATAAACTATTTAAGAAGTTATTTTGAATAAAAAATCCAACGCACTAGGGTACCGAAAAGAACAAAAATAAAGTTACGCAACATATGCAGCAAGCAAACCCATCCTACCAGTTCAAAGTCAACCATGCGTATCAACGCAACGGTGCAAAGGTAGAAGCAAATTAGAGATCACATCCCAACTGTGAGGCACGCGTTCCTTTTCGTATATCCTTTGCCACGGGTGCGTACGTGCACCTGGTTGAATATGATATCGAACATTGAAAAAGAACATCATGTACACTCATTGTTATCCGAGCATTCGTTGGTGAAGGTTGTCTGAATCAACATGACTCGTCGCGTCCCGGCGCAAAACGCCGGCAATATTGCCCTACCTGCGGCTCAAGCAGGCAAAAAAGTGGGAATTTCCAAAAGGAAGGTTGAGGCCTCAACTGATGGCCAAAAACCGGGGATTTCCAAAAGGAAGGTGCTTTTGGAAGTGACATCGAACAGCAAAAAGACGAAAAAGAGCGACGGTACTGTACCGATGGATGAGGAGGAGGAGAACTCTTCGTCGCACGAGGAGCAGCTATTGAAGAACAACAAGTTCGCTGGACTGCCTGACGAGGACCAGGTAGCGGAAGCAAAGGAGAATGAAGTGAAACAGCGAAAGGAGAAACTGCCTCCTTTTTATGTGAGGCAATCAGCAGCAACGATCGACTTTCGAGCGGGGCTGGTTGAACTCATCAAGTCTGGGAAAGTCCTAGGCAACATTCGTCTGTGTCAGGACGGATTTAAGGTGCTGGTGCAATCCAGGCAGCACTATCAACTGGTCAAGGACTACTTGACCGAAAACGAGGCGGAGTACTTTACCCATGATGTCGTCATGGATAAGCCGTACAAAATCGTCGTCAGAGGTCTGTACGACATGCCAGTGGAGGAATTAGCTGCCGAGCTAAAAGTTTTGAAACTGGATGTGTTGGCCGTGCACAAAATGAGCCGACGCAACAAAGACATCAAGTACCGTGACCAGCTCTACCTGCTGCATTTGGCTAAGGGATCGACGACGCTTCCTGAGCTGAAGGCAATCCGAGCGGTTTTCAACATTATCGTGTCGTGGGAGCGATACCGACCAGTGCACCGTGACGTCACACAATGCTTCAACTGCCTGGGCTTCGGGCACGGAGGTAAGAACTGCCACCTGAAGCGTCGTTGCGCCAAATGTGGTACCGATGCGCACATCACATCCCAGTGCATCCAAGATTCGCTGGTGAAGTGCCTCAACTGCAACGGTGAGCACTCGTCAACCGACCGAAAGTGCCCCAAGAGAGCTGAGTTCGTGAAAATTCGGCAGCAAGCATCGACGAAGAATCAGCCTCAGCGTCGTAGAACTCCTCCAGCCCTGGTGGAGCAAAATTTCCCACCTCTTCAACCGCGACGCCAGGTCCCGAACTTGGCACCGTTGCCGTTGGATCCCAGGAAGAGAGCTGAGATGAATCATCCACGGCCGGGTTCCAGCCAGGAGCCGAGACCGCCACCACCGGGCTTCAGCCAGGAGCCAAGACCAACCCAAGAACCAGCAGTTGAGGAAAATGGTAATGATCTTTACACCTCAACCGAACTCCTCAATATTTTCAAACAGATGTCCGCTGCACTGCGTGGATGCAAAACCAAGACCCAGCAGGTTGAAGTGCTGACCTCGTTCGTCATCCAGTATGGATCGTAGGTCCCTCAAGCTGCTGAATTGGAACGCTTGCTCCATTAGGAGGAAGAACTTGGAGCTGGTGGATTTTCTTCGCGAGAAGGAGATCGACGTAGCTGCCATCACGGAAACTCATCTGAAGCCCGGTGAAAAAGTTTATCTGCAAAACTACAAGATCGCGACGCAGCTCGACAGGACCACCTCTGGAGGAGGAGGTGTGCTTGTCGCTGTTCATCGTGATCTCAAGCCACGCCGGCTGCCACACTTCAAGCTGGACATCATCGAGGCCGTTGGGGTGGAAATTCCCACTTCGGTTGGCCCAGTACTCTTCATTGCTGCATACTGCCCACGTCAGGTGAATGCCAGAGATGGTTCAGCAGCAAAACTGAAGAGCGATATCCAGAAGCTGACACGGCGGAGCGCAAAGTACATCATCGCTGGTGACCTCAACGCGAAGCATGAAGTTTGGGGCAACAGCAGGAGGAATCGGAACGGAGTGATTCTGCACAACGATCTGCAAAACGGATACTACAACGTTGTGAGTCCGGATCGTCCAACGAGGGTGGCTCGGTCTGGGAATCACTCAATCATCGACTTCTTCATTACCAATATGGCTGAGAACGTGGCTCATCCTGAGGTGTTTGAAGAGTTGAGTTCTGATCACTATCCGGTGGTTGTGGAGGTTGGAGCTTCCGTTACTCCGCAGCGGCAACCAACCCGGAAAGATTACCACAACGTTGACTGGCAGCAGTTTCAGCAAGTGGTCGACAGCAACATCGACTATGATCAACACCCGGAAACTTCTGCTGATATTGATCGTTCGCTGGAGGTGATCCAGCAGGCTATCAACCAAGCAGAGGCTGCCAACGTTCGGGAGGTTCCTGTTAATTTTAAGGTAACTGATATTGACGTAGATACTAAACACTTGATTAGACTTAGGAATGTTTATAGGAGACAATATCAACGGACTGGGGACTATGACAAAAAGATTTCTGTGAACAATTTGAACAAAATCATACAAGACCGACTTGACACTATCAGAAATCAAGAATTTTCAAAACATGTAAGCCAGCTTGGGAATTATTCAAAACCGTTTTGGAAACTTTCAAAAGTTCTTAAAAACAAACCAAAGCCTATTCCTCCTCTTATTGTTGAGGATTCTCCTTTGATTACATCTGAGGAAAAGGCAAATGCACTTGGGCTTCATTTTGTTAGTTCTCATAATCTTGGCGCTTCCATGACCAGCCGTAAAGAAACATCAGTTGCCAATAGTATTTCAACAATTAATAACTCTACCTTTGAATTTCCAGCAGATTCCCATGTTTCTGGTGAGGAAGTCAAAGTTGCAGTAAAACAAATGAAAAATATGAAAGCTCCTGGCTTTGATAACATTTTTAATCTGGTGTTGAAAAAACAGAGTGATCAGTTCTTTCAACATCTAGCCAATATTTTCAATAAATGTTTGCAACTTGGTTACTTCCCTACCAATTGGAAGCTGGGCAAAGTCATACCAATTTTGAAGCCTCAAAAAGATCCAACGTCGCCAACAAGTTATCGTCCCATTAGTCTTTTGAGTAGTCTGTCCAAACTCTTTGAGAAGGTCATCTATTCAAGGCTTTTGGATTTTACCAACGATAATAATATAATTTTGAATGAGCAGTTTGGCTTCCGCAAGGGACATAATACTGCTCATCAGCTTACGAGAGTAACCAAAATCATCAAGCAGAACAAGCTTGAGTCTAAATCAACTGCTATGGCTTTGTTGGATGTTGAGAAGGCTTTTGACAATGTTTGGCATGATGGTTTGATACATAAACTGTATTTATACGGTTTTCCAATGTATCTTATCAAAATTATCCAGCACTATCTTTCGGAGAGATCGTTCAGGGTTTTTCTGAATGGGATTGCTTCTGGATTATTCAACATTGATGCGGGGGTTCCCCAAGGAAGTATTCTTAGACCACTTCTGTACAATATTTTTACATCTGATTTGCCTACTCTTCCTGGTAATGGTGTGTTGTCACTTTTTGCTGATGACACTGCCGTTATTTATAAGGGTAAAATAACCAGATATTTAGTTGGCCGTCTTCAGAAGGGTCTTGACGTTCTTTCCGAATACTTTGGCGACTGGAAAATTCGCATAAATGCAGCCAAAACTCAAATCATCATTTTTCCACTTTCCAAATCGGCCAGATTTACCCCAAAGGATGATGTTTTGATTAAAATGAATGATGTTTCGATACCCTGGTCAAAGGAAGTTGTCTATTTAGGTCTCATACTTGACTCGAAACTTTTGTTTCGGCAGCATGTAGACAAAATATTGAACAAGTGCAGCATTCTCATCAGGTGTTTGTATCCTTTAATTAACAGAAAATCAAAGCTTTCTTTGAAAAATAAGTTAGCTGTTTACAAACAAATAATTTACCCCGTTATTGAGTATGCAGTACCTGTTTGGGAGTGTTGCGCTAGAACTCATAAATTGAAGCTCCAGCGTGTCCAAAACAAGGTACTCAAAATGGTTTTGAATGTTCCTGGCTGGACAAGATCAAGTGAGGTTCATGAATTAGCAGAAGTAAAAACGTTGGATCAGAAGATTCAAGAGAAATGTTTGAAATTCAGGGAAAAATGTGCTATTTCTGAATACCCCTTGATTCAAGGATTGGTTTAGTTTATGGTAAGTTTAAGTTAGTTTTAGGTTAGGTTATGTTTTCTTGACATTTTTTTTTTCCTCATTGTACCTAGTGTTACAAAAATGATAAATCATATACTTTTAAAGTTATGAAAATAAACAGTGTTTAAATCACGAAAAGCAAACTAAAGCTGAAGAGCCACAGCTGACCACTTATTATGTAAACCAAATGTAATTATTATAAGAAAGATTCAATAAAGTATATTTAATTAATTAAAAAACGTCATGTACAACTTGTTCACTGACACTAGTTGGTTGGTCAGTTTGTAAAACAGTATTGGTGTGTTTTTGTACAATAAACTTTTATGTATTTTTCATCAATTGTCCATACTAATGAAATCTTTTTCTGTATGAAGTGTGGACATTCGCCAGAAACACCCCCCCCCCCCTCCTCCTTCTTTCCCCTAAAGTGTCCACGTGGTTTATGGATGGTCCCTTTTTATTAATTTTGCTGCTTTCGTAAACGTAAAAATGAATCGTATTGGAATAAATGATGATTGAAATTAAGGCGCATGGATCTTATCTTTCCACAGCCGGCTGTCTAAGATTAGATCTCAAACAAATATTCGCGTCGGGAATTAAATATAAAATACACTGAAATAATAATAACACTTTCTCAGCAGCAGCTTCCGACTGCTTGCTTTGAGAATAAATTTTCAATCCTGTTAACATAATAAACTTCACTTAATCTAAACGGGAATTGTCTCAACAGCAGCATCCGATTGCTTGCCTTGAGAATAAAAATCTAACAGTTAACTTCATTTTTGCCAATGGTCGTATCGCTTGCTTAGGGCGAATCCCAGACCTTTACCCATCACAACTACTAACTCCACGCGACATTTACGCATCCTTGTTGTTTAAATTCGATTAAATTTGATCAAATGGTCAGTTTGATCGAGTTCCACAATAAGGTTGGGAAAAAGAGCCTGCGGTTTCGCTACCTTTTTCTAAGTAAGTTCAGCATCAACACTTCCCGTGCTCCTAATCCTTATTCCTCTCCCGGTGAATGGTGGAGATGGGAGCGGCCGGCAATGGATGGCTTTCATGGTGCTACCTGTCCTGTTCTGGTAGAATTGGTTTTAATTCCCTCTAATCAATTTCTAAGCAACCTGGGCTGGACAATTATCACACATACATGACGAAATCCAGTCTGCAACCCGCTAAGATCACCATCTCCATGCGAATGCGAATGCGAATGCGAATGCGAATGCGAATGCGAATGCGAATAAACTTTTATGTATTTTTTATGCTAGTGTCAACATAATTTTTAAAAGGGGCGGATAAAAATGTGTAAGTATGTTGAGGGCAAAAGATCCAAATTAGTTAGCTATGCGTGAAAAAGTGCAGTGTAATTACTTTCTAAGAAGGCAGCGAGCAGGGTCTTTTAAGTTTGCAATAAAATTAAGTCGGTTCAGCAAATTTTAGTATTTTTTATATTCAATTGATTATTAAATTGTTTGCTTCAAATGTTCCGTGTTTTATTTCACGGAGAGAAAAGAGTTCCCAAAATCGTGAACAAGCGTTCATGAAAATGGGAACCTCGAACAAAGTGTTCAAATCCCACGGTTCGATTTTGAAAAACGTACCATGAAATTTGAACACTTTGTTCGTGGTTCCCATTTTCATGAACGCTTGATCACGATTTTAGGAAATCTTTTTTCTCCGTGTTAAGACAGTTTTTATAAAAAAAAAAACAGGATTGTGAATTTTGGCGGTCAAAAAGAAGACTATTCAATAATTTATTGCAACGAAACAAACCACTCCTAACGAAAACAAAAGAAATCCCGAGTAAAAACGAACTCCATAAGCAGCCTACGCGTTCGCATTCGGGTGGCTGCGTGCTTTTTCAGTTGGATTAGCAATGGAAAATTTCACGGAGTTTATCGAACACATTTATAAATGTAATCAGCAAAGTAGTTACGCCATAAGCATAAGCATAAGCATAGGTGCCCACCCGCAGTTGCTACTCCGTTATTGACCAGGACCTCCAGAAGTTATATCCACGAGCCGTGGAAGATAAGTGGGAGCTATCTTTCCTCGCTTCGCAACTTCTCAAAGGCCCCTATCATGCTGATCAATACCGGCGCCGGCCACGACCAGTGGTAGAGTCACGGGGAAGTGGATGGGAATGTAAGTCCGATACTTGAGTGATAGAGACCGCCCAATCGACTGCTTCTCCGACAAAGTATCACATGAGTTTTGAGGGGGTTAGTAGATGGGTATGAGGTCAGGATTCACGAGTGGCAGTGATGTGACCATGAGCATTTTGTTTATCGGTTGAAAGTTTTAAATCTTAGGCAGCCGGCTGCGGAAAGATAAATAATTGATTATTTAAAAAGTTTTTTTAACCGAACGCGTGCCAGCCGAGCAGTAGTGCTATGGGCTGGACTTATCAGTATATTTTTACTGTTTTTACAATTTAGATAACGCGAGCAAATTTCAAAAATAGTAAATAAATTACGCTTTACTCTTCATAAAATCGATAGTTTTATGAGTTAATACTAAAACTGCCAGTTGGAATAAATTTTTACGATCACAGGACTGCGCGTTCCCAGAAGCACTGCACTTATGATGTCATTATTCAATTATAATAACCAATCACCCCACAAACAGCGACACAAAAGAAATGAAAATAAGCATGCAAAACAAAACAGCGCGTCCCCGTGGTCAGCGCACTAATCGCAGGGTGACCACTCGAATTCCATTTTCAAATTCCCGACTTATTCCCGACTTTTCCAGAATGCTCAAATAATAGGCATTTCCTATCTAAAGAATGATTTCAAACAAAAAACTTTCTATAAGAACAGTCAATATTAACCAGCGAAAAAAAAGCACAATGATTTTTTAAAAAAATCCAAACATAGGCATTTTTTGTAAATACAAAAACTAAACAATAAATAAAAAAACACTTCAAAAATGGAATTTCATTATTATGATTCAGAGTAGAAACACAAACAATTAGTCTTTGAAAAAATAATCGAAAGTTCAACAATACTTATAACTTCCATGTTATTTTTTAAATTGGCAAACGTATAGTTTTTGATACTTCGTTTCAACTGAAAATGACAAAAAGTTAAAGATAACTTAACTTAAAATAGCGTTTCTATTTTTTCAAAACTTAAAACAGCGTTTCTATTTTTTCAAAACTTAAAATAGCGTTTCTATTTTTTCAAAACTTCATCATCATTTTAAATCAAAGAATGATTGAAACATAATTGCTGTTATTATTCATTCAAAGTATTTAGAAAAATGTCAAGGTTTTCATGACATTTAATATTAATTTTGTTATTTTTAATATTAAATTTTCTAATCAATTTTTATTTATCTAGTGGTCAGTATCTAAATGTTTTTTTTTTTTCAATGAAAATTAAGTTTTATATGATTTTATGTTTTCCCACTTATTTTAAGCAAAATAATTGAAGAAACAATTTTTTTAAACAATTTTGCAATAACTCTAAAAATTTCTTGGACTATTTTTTTGCAATTTCAATATTTTCTTTATGTTTCCAAAACGTAAAAAAGTTTTTCAATTTTGGATTTTATTCGATATTTAAGTTTTCCGAAAACTGAAAATCAAGCTTTATCTATGGTAGGTAATTTAGCCATACTCACAAAAAAAAGTTCAAGGGCAACATTTGAAAAAAAAATATTTCAAATTACTAAATGAATTTAGTTAAACAATTAAAAATATTCACCAAAAAAAAACCATTGCCAAACTCAAGTTGGAATCTGTTACCAAATATCCAATTATGTGACAAAATGAAATAGAATCATAATTCTAAGCTGGCCATTATGCTCTATTTTTATATTAGTTTTTCATTAACTTCACCACTTGTTTGATGAACAAAAATTAAAGCGATCATTTGATTCATAAAAAATATTATGAAAATCTGTGTCAAAGACTTAAGATTTTGAATGCCTTTAACAGCTTTTCTATACTCAAATATATTGAAATAGTGAAAAGAACCTTAAATTTAAAGTAAGTTACTAAAGCAGAAATGAGTGAATTCAATTTTAAAATTTTAAAAAATATTACAAAATTATTCAAGAGTTAAAAAATAATTTTCAATCAAGTATGCTCAGAATTCCCGACTTTTCCCGACTTTTTGACAAAAAATCATAAATTCCCGACTTTTTCCCGATTTTTGGCGGATTTTGGCGAATTCCCGACTTTTTCCCGACTTTCCCGATTTCCCGACTTGAGTGGCCACCCTGTAATCGTAACCAGCAAATTAGTTCAGGGTGACCACTCAAATTCCATTTTCAAATTCCCGACTTTTTTCCAGACTTTTCCAGAATGCTCAAATAATAGGCATTTCTTATCTAAAGAATGATTTCAAACAAAAAACTTTCTATAAGAAAAGTCAATATTAACCACCGAAAAAAAATCTCAATGAATTAAAAAAAATCCAAATATAGGCATTTTTTGAAAATACAGAAACTAAACAATAAATAATAAATAAATAATAAAGAAAACTTCAAAAATGTAATTTCATTATTATGATTCAGAGTAGAAACACAAACAATTAGTCTTTGAAAAAATAATCGAAAGTTCAACAATACTTATAACTTCCATGGTATTTTTTAAATTGGCAAACGTATAGTTTTTGATATTTTTTTTTAACTTCATCATCATTTTAAATCAAAGAATGATTAAAACGTAATTGCTGTTATTATTCATTCAAAGTATTTAGAAAAATGTCAAGGAATTCATAAAAGAAAATGTTTTTGCCAAGTTCCCTTTTTAATTATGTAATTTTTGATATTGACATTTTTAATCAATGTTAATTTTTCTAGTGGTCAGTATTTAACTGTTTTTTTTTTCAATAAAAATTCAGTTTGATATGATTTTATGTTTTTCCACTTATTTTAAGCGACTGTTTGAAGAGACATTTTTTTTTAATAATTATGCAAGTATGCTCAGAATTCCCGACTTTTCCCGACTTTTTGACAACAAATCATAAATTCCCGACTTTTTCCCGATTTTTGGCGGATTTTGGCGAATTCCCGACTTTTTCCCGACTTTCCCGATTTCCCGACTTGAGTGGCCACCCTGTAATCGTAACCAGCAAATTAGTTCAGGGTGACCACTCAAATTCCATTTTCAAATTCCCGACTTTTTTCCAGACTTTTCCAGAATGCTCAAATAATAGGCATTTCTTATCTAAAGAATGATTTCAAACAAAAAACTTTCTATAAGAAAAGTCAATATTAACCACCGAAAAAAAATCTCAATGAATTAAAAAAAATCCAAATATAGGCATTTTGTGAAAATACAGAAACTAAACAATAAATAATAAATAAATAATAAAGAAAACTTCAAAAATGTAATTTCATTACTATGATTCAGATTAGAAACACAAACAATTAGTCTTTGAAAAAATAATCGAAAGTTCAACAATACTTATAACTTCCATGGTATTTTTTAAATTGGCAAACGTATAGTTTTTGATATTTTTTTTTAACTTCATCATCATTTTAAATCAAAGAATGATTAAAACGTAATTGCTGTTATTATTCATTCAAAGTATTTAGAAAAATGTCAAGGAATTCATAAAAGAAAATGTTTTTGCCAAGTTCTCTTTTTAATTATGTAATTTTTGATATTGACATTTTTAATCAATGTTAATTTTTCTAGTGGTCAGTATTTAACTGTTTTTTTTTCAATAAAAATTCAGTTTGATATGATTTTATGTTTTTCCACTTATTTTAAGCGACTGTTTGAAGAGACATTTTTTTTTAATAATTATGCAAGAACTCAAAATTCTTGGATTATTTTTTTTGCAATTTCAATATTTTCTTTATGTTTTCAAAGCGTAAAAATCTTTTTAAATTATGGATTTTATTCGATATTTAAGTTTTCCGCAAACTTTATCTATGGTTGGTAATTTACCCATACTCACAAAAAAAGTTCAAGGGCAACATTTGGAAAAAAAAACACATTTTAAATTACTTAATGAAAGATTTTAAAGGTCTTAAACAGCTTTTCCATACTCAAATATATTGAAATAGTGAAAATAACCTTAAATTTAAAGTAAGTTACTAAAGCAGAAATGAGTGAATTCAATTTGAAAATTGTACAAAATATTACAAAATTTATTCAAGATTAAAAAAGCTCAGAATTCCCGACTTTTCCCGACTTTTTGACATAAAACCATTAATTCCCGGCTTTTCCCGATTTTTGGCGGATTTTGACGAATTCCCGACTTTTTCCCGACTTTCCCGATTTCCCGACTTGAGTGGCCACCCTGGTAGTTACGCCAACTTAAAAACTTATTGAAGTTATTAATAAACTGGTTAAGCGAGCCTGATTCTAAGACTGACAGCATGTTTTTTCAGCCATGATATTGGTAAACTCTACCTTTTTGTTGGTAAGAATCACTATTTTTGCGACCTAGCATAAGATGTCAAATCCAACTTTTTTTTAGATTTTTTTTGGGAGGGTGATCCAGCCGCACATTGCTGATGTCGAAACCTCTAAACTGGGCCCTCGTCCTGTCACGTCCGTCAGTATAAATGTGGTTTATTCGTAAGTTCAAAATGTTCAATTATTCATACAAGTACATATTCATTTGCGGATAACTACCTTACTAGAATTGAATACAAGATTTAAAGATACCTATTCAAAAGCTACTCTTATCTCTAATCCCCGAAATTTTAATTAAAATCAAAAATTAAAAAAAAAACCTTCTTTTAAAAACTATAAAAATAGATTAACAGTTCATATTTAACAAATCGTGAATTGAAAAAGAGACGACCATTTGATCGTCAGAATTCCAGTAGATCCTCGATTCGCAACAATGGTCGATACAATCATAATCCGACAACCGTTAGTTCAACAGATCAACGAATTAAGTCCGATATCATTTCACTATTGATTGATCGAGATTATATGGAAATTTTGACAAATCAGAATGGTTTGTATGCTACTAGAATGAAAATAGAATTACTGATTTTGTCACTTAGGGTAGAGGACCCAGAAATCGCCCACTTTATAGTGGCAATCTAGGAAATTTGATGAGAATTTAATGAAAATTTATGGTTTTTGGTTCTATTTGTTGTAGAACGATGATAAACTTTTTGATTTTAAGTTTCCTCAAGGTTTTTATAATTTACATGTTCATTTTTGATAAAATTTTGCGTTTTAATAAAGTGATCTGAAGAGCCTATTTTCGCCCCCCTAAATCCAATTTTCGCACACCCTTGGAACCAGTTTTCGCCCACGACATAAATCAAGAAATCCAATAAAATTATGACACAAAGCTAAGCAAATATGGTCTCCTATTGATACAGAACATGTTCCCGAAGCTCAATTTCATTGATGTGCACTTCTTTTGTCGTAAAATAAATTGAAGTTCAAAAAACCCTAGGAGTTTTCATTACAGGTATGTTACTAATGTTGAGGTTCTTTGTATATACTAACTAAAACCAAAACATGTTCTCACTCTCACTAAAAAAATATGACTAAATCAAAATTTGTGATAGAACTCATGTGTCCCGATTCACCCAATATAAGGGCACACAGTTACAATTAGCTCCATGTTGTTGTTGATTTTGTTAGAAGAGCTTCAACCGTATAGGTCATTCGCTCCCGAATTGACTCAATATAAAACTTCGAGTACCTCTGAAGCACATGTGTAACTACTTTTCCATCCTCTGCTTAATTTCTCCTCTGTACCAGTAAACTTTTACTACATTTGAACTAGGTGTCCCATATCTTAGCTTAGGTTAATTATTTATCCTTAAAAAATAATCTAGAATGTTCCAAATATATTTTCATGCACATTTCGCTGCGATTAGATAAGTTTTTATGGTAAACGAAAACTGGTTCTAGATAAAATCTTAAAACACAATACTAGATTTCGCCCTGGACGAAAATTGGATCGCATGTTTTTTCATGACCCCAGAAATCGCGCACTTAATTTTTTTGGAAAAAACCTTTGGTAAACGTTTAAAACAGGTAAATCACTAGATTTTCATGAAATTTAGACATACAGTGAACTAATGAATTATTCATTTACATTGTTTTTTTGCAAAATGAGTTGTTTTCCTTCATAAACATTATTACCCGCTGTAGGCTAAATTGACAAAAAATATGGCGGCTGCAGTAAGCATTTTTTGAAAAGCTTATAAAAACTTAATAAACAATAGAAATTCATCAGGAAAGTTTCAATAAGTACTAGAAATGAATGAATATGTGAACCTGCATAATAAATTCAACCAAAAAATGGCATAAGTTTGCTAAATACAGATTGAATCCAGTAGGTGGGCGAAAACTGGAGCAGGGCGAAAACTGGGTCCTCTACCCTAACTAATGCGAAGTATAAAAAGTTGATATCATAATCTTAAATTCTACAAAAACCAAATCTTTAAAAACCCTCATCCATACCTGACACCCACATTAAGATAGGGAAAAATCACATATGTAGCGGTTCATTGTAGAAATGTGATATTTCCACTATCGGAGAAGCTCCTTGTTCTCGATGACAGCTTACCGGCCATCGATTAAGCCCTGAGACTGCGTCAAAGTGGGTTCTCGTAGCATGAAGTGGTGTCCATGTGGTTTGGTTGAGCGTTTTATTCATGGTGTCCATGTGTAAAAATGATACTCATTATGACAAAACCCAGGGATTTATTGCATTATTTCTAATTTAAGATGAAAAAGTAAATTATACTTGCACACCAAAATGAAGATAATGACAGCACGAATCTTTCTCGTGTGGCAGATTCCTGCCAAATTTGGTGAAATGCACAATTTCGTTGAATTAAGTTTGGTAGACCCTAATTTAGTACTAGGCCCAAAATAGGGACAAATACCCCACTTGTAAACAAAGAAGGTATCCTGCTCACCCCTAATGTAAACATCCACTAACGTGAGCAGGACACACACTTCGATTACAAACTCACATTGGCCTATTCACATTGTTTTACTTCACTTTTTGTGGTTGTTTGGAAACTACCCGACCTGTGACACTAATATTCATAATGGAAATGTTAACTTTAGCTGGACCTACCTTTCAACGGCGTTCCGCCTAGATGCCTTTTCAGCGGCTTCTTAATCCATTCCGTCGACTAACCGTTCACGGTTCCGGTTCCACCGTTCAAATTCCAGAATAAACACAAAACAGTTAGGAACACTAGGTTTGCCCTCTTCACAAACATAAACACAAATTCACAAAGAAGGGGGGCATTCCCTTCACCAGCGAACCACTTTTTATACACCTCCCAGGATTGCTTTCCCGACGTTTCCGGAGCTAAACACGAGAGGCAACGCACCCTCCCGGAACCTGGAGAAACCTTTATTGCACAATACCGAAACTGTAGTCCCGCAAAACCACTCGCGAAATCTGGTCCGTCCACATATTGCACAATTTTCACCAGGAGAACGCGCCGACAAAACAGATTGCCGGGACCGGTCCACACGGCGACAACGTCGTTGGTTCCGGGTTTCTCACTGCGATAAGGCCCTTTTTCGGAGGGCCGTGGCGCAGATCGCGATATATCCCAGCAGGCCTTGTCTCTCGATTTTATTTTGTTATTCGTTTTTCACCTTTTAGTTGCCATGACGACAAAGCAGCAAACGTCTCGGGAAGGATTTTTTTTCGCTGGCTTATTCTGGACTAGGTTTCGGGAAGGTCGTATTTGGAAAAGCGAGAAACCTTTGCTGTGCATAATTTATTGCATTTGCAGCTCCAAGCATTGTTTTAATATGGAAAACTGTTAACTTTCTGCGCTAAATTAAATTTTAAAAGGCTCATACAACTAAAATTAAAAATGATAACAAGAAAGCAGATCACACAGTGAGACATTATGATAACATATTCCACGATTTAAATGACAACGCGCTCCTGCCACCCACGAAAACAAACGAGTGCGTTTAAACCTTTTCGATGCTGTCAGTGTGGTTGACTTTGACATTTCTCGAGAAGGGGGTTTGAACGCTTTTTTTGTGCACGTTTAAAAGATAATGGGTGACTTTGAACGTGTTAATAAATAATAATAATTATTATTTTTCTTATTCTAGGTTTTTTTTTATGATATGATTTTATATGACCTTAAAAACTCTAGATATCTGGAGTTTTTTTTTGTAAAGGTCCAATAAACCAAATTTCCCATTTTTGCGTTTTGGGTGTTTTTGAAACCGCCTTGAGTCAGGGGTATTAAAAACACCCAAAAAGCAAAAACTAAAAATTTGATTTATTGGACCATTAAAAAAAAACTCTGGAGATTTTTTGAAAGGGTTCAATAAACCAAAATTTCAGTTTTTGCTTTTTGGGTATTTTTAAAACCGCCTTGAGTCAGGGGTATTAAAAAACTAGACTAGAACTAGAACTTAAGAATTTATGGTTTATGTTTTATTCTGTTCAGGGATGGAATAATCGCAAAAAAAAACATTTTCGCTTGCGAACTTACTTCACCCGCGAAAGAGAGAGGAGGCTAATCACGCAAAAGAAAATCGCTCCCAAAATTCTCCAAGAAAATCAATCTGCTGATGAATTTTGTGAATTTCCTTGTCAGCACCACTTAATAATATTTATATTACTTTGTTTACACACATTGCCCATCTAAAAAATGTGACAGCAAGTGTAGTAGTGAAAAAGTTTTTTTGCCGAATAATCAAGATGATGATTTTTTAGATTCTTCTAACCGATCTTTCATGGGTGAGAGAGGAGAGCCAAGCTCCCTTCGGATTTTTTCTCTTGATGAACGTCCAAAGATTTTCTTTTGATGAAGATAATTCCATCGCTGATTCTGTTCAACTCTTTACAACCAAGAATTCTTTCGGTAATTTTCAAAATGAAAATGATGATATTTCAAATAAAATCCAAATCTCTTGATAGATATGTGATAATTTATAGCAATTTGTGCCAATAAGTTACTATTTCACTTATTTGATTATTTTTATTAATTAAAAACTAACGTTCTTGGATTCCGTCCATCCAAGCACAAAAAATCATGTTTTCAATAGTTGTCCATCCATTTTACTTCTTCTTTCCTTTGCCATCTGAAAGAGATTATCAATGATTAAAACAAAATAACTCGTTTAATTTTTTTGTTCAATCACCTTTCTTGCTCTTTTTGGCACTTTTCTCCTGATGTTCCACGTCGGCGCCACCACTCTTCCTCTTGGCCACCGCCTTGTCCTCTCCGCCATCCTTGCCCAGCGCCTCCACGCTGAATCCTTCAATGTACGGCTGCACCAGTTCAAACACCAGCCGCTGGTGCTGCACGTTCGTGGAATCTAGACTCAACCGTACGACGATCTTGTCAAACGCGTGGAATTCAACCGAGCCACAGCTTTGCGTTTGAGTTTCTTCGTTGTACACGAAGGTGGGTTTGTTTTTCAGCGTCTCCTGATTCCGGCCGGCCACGTAGATTGTGCCCTCGAGGCCGTACTTGGGAATAATGACCTGGATGGCGTTCTTCTTGACAAACAGAATGTAACCCTCCTCGTCTTCGGTGCGATCGCGGAAGAACAGATGGGTGTGCAGGGCGACCGAGGCTCGGCCCGCATACTGCGCCATCCGGTTGCGGTAGTTGAGGTTGTTGCACAGCTGGGAGGTGCTTTGTTTGTCCAGCAGGGCGGAGTAGGTGGCGTCCGCGCCGATGCAGGCCGCGAGCAGACGATGCACGATGACGTCCGCGTAACGACGGATCGGCGAGGTGAAGTGGGTGTAGATTGGGGAGGCGAGACCGTAATGGAAGTATTCCGCTTGTTGGATGGTTCCACTGATGAAGTAAACGGCTTGCATCATGCAACGGGTGGTGAGGATACGGAGCAGGGTGTTGAAGTAAGGGTTGTCCGGTTTAACGGCTTCGTCCAGGCTGGTTGCGAGCTGCTTGCCGCTGTCGGTGATGATTTCGAAGCCTTGATAGGACGCGGCTTTTTTGAGTGGTTCAAAGTTGGCTTCCGGCGGACAGGGATGTCTTCGGAGCAGGGCGTACTCGGGGAACTCTTGGTGGATCTTCTCGGCCACGGAAACGTTTGCGAGCAACATGAATTCTTCCACCATTGAGTTGGTGTCCATCAGCTTTTTAGCGACCACGTCGATCGGATCGTGCGTTTCGCTGTCAATGTTGAAGCGAATTTCCGGCGAGGCCAGCACGAGGGCACCGTTGTCGATACGGCGACGTTTCAAGATTTTAGCGAGAGTGTTGAGCAGCCTGAGGGATTGTGCGGTTTCGTTTGTCTGCGATGGGTCGTCGATGATCAGCTGAGCTTCCTGGTAGGTCAGGGCAGCCTTCGACTGGATGACCGACTTGTGGAAGCGCGTATTTTGAATGTTGGCTTCGTCGTCCAACTCCCAAATGCACGAAAAGGCAAGTCGTTCTTCGCCACCACGAAGCGAGCACAGATTAGAACTCAACACGTCCGGAACCATGTCAATTCGCTTATCGACGAGGTAGACCGTGGTAGCTCGCAGGGAGGCTTCTTTGTCCAGCGGAGTTCCGGGTTTGATGAAATGCGTCACGTCCGCAATGTGAACACCAACTTCGATATTCCCGTTGGCCAATCTCCGCGCATGCAGCGCGTCGTCAATATCGGTACAACCGGGCGGATCAACCGAGCAGATTGTTATGTCCCGCAAATCAACTCGCTTCTTGTACTCCTCAGGCTCAACGGTCCAAGGCAGTTTCGGCAGCTGACTCTTGATCTCTTCGGAGAAACTTCCGTGTGGAACGTCGTGCTCCAGCAAAATCACCTCGTTCTCGGTGTCCTTCTCGCCGATTCCACCCAACGCACGCACAAAATGTCCAATCGGATACTTGGAATGCCTTGGCCAGTAGTCAATCGCCACCACAATCCGTTGCGAGATGAGGGTCGCCGATTGACGCGTTTCAATCCGAATTCTCGGCACATTCCTATCCGAAGGAACGAACAAATGCCGCGTCGATTGCGCCAACGGATTCGCGGCCAAAATGCCACAATACTGGCGCCATTTGCGCTTGATAATACCAACAACCGCGGCCGTCGGAGTCTTCTCCTCACCGGAATCTTCCTCAAACTCCGGATCGGCCACTTCCATGGCAGCGTCATCGTCCACGTTCTGCTCATCAACCAAAACCACCTTGCTGGGACATTTCCACTCACTCTTCGGCAGCATTCGAACCGCCACAACGTCTCCATCAACGGCACGGTTCAAATTCAACCTTCCTTGAATCAAAACCGGTTCTTCATACGCCTCAACCCGTACGTTTCCCTCCAAAAAGTTGTCCCTCGAAGCGAAGAAGCTTCCCTGAAGAAAGTCTCCCTTCTTAATCCCCTCGTGAATCTGCGACGCAGTCAAATGCGCCGGAAAGATAATCCTCGATTCGTCTTGCCACTTTTCCGCATTAAACACCTTGTCCCGCAGTTCCGGATGTCCGCTTAATGAACCGACGTAATCCGCCACCGAAGAAACCAGCAATCCGTCCTTCTTGGCCTTGGCTCGATTCTCCGCATCGTCGGACAGCACCACCACCTTCACCTTACACTTCGCGTTGTCCTCCAGCATATGCTTCCCGTACCACGCGGCCGCTCTCCGAATCATCCGGTCGTTCCGATCGTTCGCCGACTCTCCAACGCCTTTGCTCAAATACGTGTCCCGATGGTGCTCGTTCACAAACGTGAAAAACTTCCTTCCCGGATCCGCCAGAATCTTCCTCAACCGCTTGAAAATCACCGGACTCCTGTGCCGCACCTCGTCCAACACCGTGCTCAGCACGATCACGTTCCGGATTGCTTCCGACTCGAGGAAATCGATCTGATACAGAATGATGTTCGTGTCCAGCATCAAATAGTGTGGCGCCGTAAATGCGGTGCTGCCCGGCTGAGGTGCCTCGTCCAGCAGCGTTCGGCCCTCCGACGTAGAGCACAACCCGCAGGAACCGATTCCGCACGCGATGTCATCCCGGAGATAGTGTTCGCGAACAACTTTGATTATTCCGCCTAAAAGGAACGAACTTTACAATAAACCAGTCATCAGTTTGAAGTTAAACTTACCCTTTCGGGTTTTCTTCATAAACACCCGGTTCGTGAGCATCTTGGCCTGGTCAGTTGCGCTGAAATTCGAGGGCAATCCGTGTTTGTTTACGTTGCTGCAGAGACACGCGTGTTGACGAATCGCCGGGTTTGGATGACAGTTCTTGAATGCACGCTGATATTTGTTTGTGCAACTTTTTTGAATTTCTGTAAACGGAGATGCTGTCAGTTTTGAAAAGTTGATAATGACATCGACGATGACATCTTTTACTCAAAATAGAGTTTTCTACGTACACGAAAATGAAGTGAGATTAAATTTTGTCAGCCAAGTGTGCGTACGCAAATCGTCATAAAGCTTTATTGAGTTCTTTACATTTGAACAATCAAAAATCAGAGAGAGCTCAAGTTTGCTGCAGCATGGAGGAGTAAAAAAAAAGAGTTAAAAAACTGTTAAATTCTTTGCACTGTAAACAAAAGTCATGATTTGCTGAGGTCGTTTTCGCACTCTTTAGACAAATGGTTAGGGGTGCAGAAAGCTCGGTTTAACTTTGTGGATCTAACTAATCAATAATTCAAGCAAAACAATGTAGTTGGGCCATTTGGATTTGTTAACTACCAGTGTTTACTGCTCTTGTTAAATTTAAATAAACATTCACTGATGTTAATATCTTCAGTTTTTTAAAAGGTCCAAAAAACAAATATTCCATTTTTTGCTTTTTTGGAGTTTGTGAAACCGCCTTGAGTCAGGGACTTGTTTTTTGGACCTTTAAAAATTACTCCAGATATGAATGAACGTGAATGTTTAGCTTGAAATAATGAAGTTGTATTACTCCAAATAACAGTGCACAAAAACTGGCAGTTACCGCAACGATAGCTGACAGCATCGCTGGAAATGTCAAAATTGTGCAAAAACAGTGATGTTTTTGTTTTGATTTACGTGTACAAATTCAATCCGGAATAAAAGTTTCGGCCAGATATTCGGGATTTCGTTGGAATATTCGCAATATTCTGTGAAATTAGGCAACTTTTTGTGTTCAGTGATGTGAAAAATAAACTGTTCGGAGGTATTTAAGTGGTGTTCCGGTGAAAGTGTCTAGTGAAAAATATATTGTTTGGCCTGGAAAAAGCCAGAGGGCTGGAAAAATCTAAATTCGTCGCAGCAAAATGTCGTGGCTCAACGATAGTTTGAACAAAGTTAAGGGCCAAATTACTAGCTTTGCCCAGGAAGTGCTGGCCGAGGGAATCGTGGAAGAGGAAACCGAGGAGGAAATCGAGGGTAGGCGGTTCAATCCCATAAAGGAGCTGGAACATGCCAAAGATCAGATCGGACAGCTAACGGGACTTTGTGCGACGCAGGACCAAGAGGTAAGGGATTGGGAAGATCGTTTTTTTTATTCAAGCATCAGAATTCCGAAATCAGCATTCAGCGAATACTTTTTATAAATTAAAACAGATTTCTTATTTAATTTGTGAAACGTAAAAGACAATCTTTCAGACAGACCGGTGAGGCTTGTACAGGCCAATGGTCGATACCACCTCGGTTCACACCCAGGGACATCCTGGATGGAGCGCAACTACATACAGTGAGTCAAATATTTGTCCGTACCCCCCCGTACGGAATTTTTTTTTGAGATAAAAGTATATAAAATTCGGCTAAAGTACCATGTTTTATACATCAATCGACGCGGCAGTCCACTTTAAGACACTGTCATTGGATTTGCAAAAAACTTTTTCCTAAAAAATACAAAAATAGTTTACTGAAAAAAGTAAAAAAAAAGTCAAATAATTGTCCGTACCCCTAATAAAAGTACAAAATCTGATCGATTTAAGTGAATTCATTTATGAAATGTTGTTTCTGTGTAAAATACTAGTACCTCTGTCCAGTTTGTGTCAACTTTGAACTTCTGATGTCCCGCCCGTGTGGATCAATCGGACCGCGCACTGGACTCACAATCCAGAGGTCGCTCGTTCGAATCCCGCGGCGAGCGCTCTAAAAATTCTTTGTGTAAATATGGGTATCCGGCGCCGTCGCTCCGTGCCGTACTCAAACACTTAGGAGCCCAGGGCGGCGAAGTCCTTGTAGTTAAAAGGAAGACACTAGTGGTTGGTACTAGCCAATGGTGGCCGACAGCTATAAAGTCAACTTCGTTTTGTTTAACTTTGTTTAGTTAGTTTATATTAAAAATTGGTTTAAATTTATTTTTTAAGTAAAACTTATCAAAACATTAGTTTATAAACAACTATTTTTTATAAAATTGCTATTTTATTTTGTAAGAGTCTCTATTGAACAAGTTTCAATAATATTTGTTCAAATTTACATTGTTTTCATCTTTTTTATTGACATTTTTCGACCAAAAATACTGTTTCGGAACAATACCGTTAAACAATCCGGATTGTCCCGGAACCGATTTAACCCCTCGGGGGGAAATTTTGTGGTGGTCAGATAGAGGACAAAAAAACCCACCTCTTGCAATTTTAAGCATCCAATTTCGTCCACTACAGCCCGATTACGAGTCTCTAGACTGAAATTTGAAATTTCTGTACCGTCTTGGGTCAGAATGTTTTGCTTCAAGCAAAAAAAAAATTGCTTGGGGAATAATAAGGGCCAGTTTGAACTGTTAGTCTTGATTTTAAATTTTTGAAAATATTTTTTTCGAAAAGATCGGAAAATTTCACGAATGTTTCATATTTTAACAACATTGGACCATTAGTTGCTGAGATATCGACCTTAGAAAATGGTGGGTTGTTTGGGTGAGACTTAGAAAACATCAATTTTCCTGTTTTTTAACCTTTGCATGGCAATATCTCAGCAACTGAGGTTCGTATCAACAAAGTTCAAAAAAAGCAAAATATAGCAATTCCCCACGAAAACAGCATGATTCGAAAAAAAAAGTTCTCCGATCGGGCTCAAAATTTTTCTGGGGGATCCTTGGCCGAAATAATTAGACCCGTAATTTTTTGTTTGGCCATCAGGGTAACCAACGCCGTGTTAGGGTGGTTCGAAAAATGGCAATTTTCGTCGATTTTCGCAAAAACCACTTTTTTTCAAAAAATCATATCTCCGCGCCATTTCATCCGATTTTAGCTGTCCTAGACGCAAAAAAAGGTGATTAGTTTGGCCATTTGAGAAAAATAATAAAAAGTTTCAAAAATCTAGCTTAACATTTGAAAAAGTCGCATGAAAACTTAAAATGGCGTTTTGACCGTGTCTGGACCAAAGAGCCTATGTCTGAAAATATTTTTATCGGATTCCTCAGAAAATTTCACATAACATATCAAAAAATGGTGAAGTTATGTTTTCGATACTCTGAGATACGTTTTTTTTTAAATCAAAACTATATTTGACTTTTTTTACTAAAACTGCGATAACTTTAAAATTTCAACGATGACCCGAAAAATAAATGAAAAATAAAAAAAAAAATTAAAAAAAATAAAAAAAAGAAAAACAAATTAAAAAAATTAAAAAAAACCTATACATGTAATTTTCGTTATTAAAAGACGCAACTTTTGGTACCATAACATCTATAGGTCATCGCTGAAATTTTCAAGTTATCGCAGTTTTAGTAAAAAAAGTCAAATATAGTTTTGATTTTAAAAAAAATCGTATCTCAGAGTATCGAAAACATAACTTCACCATTTTTTGATATGTTATGTGAAATTTTCTGAGGAATCCGATAAAAATATTTTCAGACATAGGCTCTTTGGTCCAGACACGGTCAAAACGCCATTTTAAGTTTTCATGCGACTTTTTCAAATGTTAAGCTAGATTTTTGAAACTTTTTATTATTTTTCTCAAATGGCCAAACTAATCACCTTTTTTTTTGCGTCTAGGACAGCTAAAATCGGATGAAATGGCGCGGAGATATGATTTTTTGAAAAAAAGCGTGGCGCGACGAAAAATCCCGTTTTTATTTTCAAAAGATCGTATCTCAGAGTATCGAAAACATAACTTCACCATTTTTTGATATGTTATGTGAAATTTTCCGAGGAATCCGATAAAAATATTTTTAGACATAGGCTCTTTGGTCCCGAGACCTTCATAACATCATTTAAAGTTTTCATACGACCTTTTCAAATGTTAAGCTAGATTTTTGAAACTTTCTTAAATAAAAAAAAATGAGAAACTGCGACTATTTTCAAAAAAGTTATCTAAAAATGACTATAACTTGAAAACGGTGCACTTTATCTAAAAACACTAAAGTATTTTTTGATTGCAAATTCTTGCGACCAATATTTCGATTTTTTTTAAATCTGTATTGATTCAAAAAATCATAACTCGGTCAAAGATTTTTTGCCCTTTCTGGAAATTTCTGAAAAGTTGGCATTTGATGTCCTCTTAAACATATCAAAAAATAAAAAATAGTGTTTTTTTTGCAAATCAAGTTTTAGTTACTAAAATTGAAATTTAAAATCGCAATTTTTTTTACCGTGTACTATTTTTTTCAGTGTAATCCATATCCATACCTACAACTTTGCCGAAGACACCAAATCGATCAAAAAAAATCCTTCAAAAGATACAGATTTTTAAATTTTCACATATAATTAAAAAAGACAAAAATTAAAATTAAAGGCAAAATACCGATTCCGTAGAGAAATTGGGGTAAACGGTCTAAAATGTGGGTTTCAAGCAAATCAATGCAAATGGTCCAATGTCAGTTTGTAAATGAAGAGGAAGGCACCAAACATTTAAAGGTTTTTTATTTCAATGTCTTGTCAACCTAGCTAGTAGTTCCATGGTCAATTTAAGTAACTGAAGTGAACTAATCATTCAAATTATGATTGGATAGTTCACCCTAACATAAAAGATAAAAAGTGTTTTGTTGTGAAAATGCTAGTGGCTGATTTGAGAGGTCAAACACAAAACATTTATTTTTGGGAAAAAGAGATGTAAATGTTAGTGATAATTGTCTTTGTTGATGCTTACCATGTCAAAATAAAATTTGGTTCGTAAAAACCCGCTTGAAACAGTGATTTTATCATATTTTTTTTCAATCAGAACGATACAAAATGGTCTAGTCAACTATGTAGTGATACAAGACCCAAGTAGGTCACGTCAACTGATCCAACAGTCGCTGTTCAATAATGATGTGCAAATCGTTGGCACAGCTTGCTCAGCTGTTTGATCGTCTACCAATGATTTTTTTACATTGATATTGGAGATTCTTCTTCAGAATCGTAAAGGCTCTTTTCCAATGTTTCCAGGTGTGATGATAATATCATTAATAACCTTGTTTTGAAACATCCAGCCTAGAAACTTCCCAAACTCAATGTAGCCCCCCATCAGATTAGGCTGAAGTGATGGGCGCGTTGTTTGTCGCAATGGCCGGATGGATTCCGCCAACATCCGGATCGTGTCCACCGGAAGTGAGGCTTAGAACCGAGATCCGCGATGCACTAAATATACGTTGCTGTGTTGTTGTTTATTACACACAGTATCACGGGAGCAATTATCCCGCGCGCAAATGCACAACCAAACAATTTTCCATTGAAGTCGAGGTGACATGTGCAGCCGTTCGTTTCATATATAGGTACATTTTTTTTCTCTCTCTCCGTGATGTCCACCTTGCTGCAGGTTTTACGTGGCAAACGGGGATTTGTGGGTTCTACAACTGCTATTGTACCGCCGAGTACAAGCACAAAGTTTAGTGGCGTTCACGAAGCGCCACGGATTATTAATCATATTTTCAGCCTCATTATCTAGCAATTGTTGGGCCACCGCCAGAATAGCCAGTGACGACGATGTCGGTGAAATACGGGTGATGATAATTGATTCTACTGGGGTTGGTTGGTCGGTTGTGCTTGGTGAGATGTTTAGAATTTGTGTGCCTACATGAGAACGGAACGCGATGGTGATGACCTGGAATGATTTTCTAGCATACTTGTATAATTTTTTTTTGCATTGAAAATATAGTATCTTTTACCGAATCATGGTCATAGCATTTTTTCGTGTTTTTTTTTTTATTTCCATACCTTTAAAATCAAATTCTAGTGTTTGATTGCCACTGGCAAAAAAAATGCATTGTTAGTTCGTCCTTACAAGTCTCCATACAATTTTGGCAGCTGTCCAATTATGGTGGTCCGAATCCGGGGATGAAAATCCTACGCCCGAGAATGGGCTAGAATCGGTCAGTCATTGTGCCCTCTGCTGGTGATAAACTGGAACAGTTGCTTCTCTCTACACACCAAATTTTTGCTGAAATTCAGTGAAGTTTTACTGAATTTTCATCTACTGGAATTTTAGTAAACGATTCAGTAATTTAGATTTCACTGAATTCTCAGTTAACTGATATTTATCACTTAATTATTTACTGAAATTTCGGTAAAATGGTTGTCGATACAACTGAAATTTCAGCAATAGAAACGTCAAATTATTTTGCTGAATATTCAGCAATTTTCTTGTTGAGCAATTCTCTACGAAACCGGTCCTTTTTAGAATTTTAATTTTTGTATTTTTTGATCCGACTGAAACTTTTTTGTTGCCTTCGGTATGCCCAAAAAAGCCATTTTGCATCATTAGTTTGTCCTTATAGTTTTCCATACAAATTTGGCAGCTGTCCATACAAAAACGATGTATGAAAATTCAAAAATATGTATTTTTTGAAGGAATTTTTTGATCGATTTGGTGTCTTGGGCAAAGTTATAGGTATAGATTAGGACTATACTGAAAAAAAAATTACGCGGTAAATTTTTTAAATGATTTTTTTTTATTTTTATTTTTTTTTATTTGTATAAAAACACTATTTTTTATATGTTTTAGAGGACATCAAATGCCAACTTTTCAGAAATTTCCAGGTTGTGCAAAAAATCTTTGACCGAGTTATAATTTTTTTTAATCAATACTGATTTTTTCAAAAAATCGAAATATTGGTCGCAAAAATATGTCAACTTCATTTTTCGATGTAAATTGAAATTTGCAATCAAAAGGTACTTTAGTGAAATTTTGATAAGAGGCACCGTTTTCAAGTTAAGGCCATTTTTAGGTAACTTTTTTGAAAATAGTCGCAGTTTTTCATTTTTTTTAAATTAGTGCACATGTTTGCCCACTTTTGAAAAAAATATTTTTGAAAAGTTGAAAAAATTCTTTATATTTTGCTTTTTTAAACTTTGCTGATACGACCCTCAGTTGCTGAGATATTGTCATGCAAAGGTTTAAAAACATGAAAATTTATGTTTTCCAAGTCTCACTCAAACAACCCACCATTTTCTAACGTCGATATCTCAGCAACTAATGGTCCGATTTACAATGTTAAAATATGAAACATTCGTGAAATTTTCCGATCTTTTCGAAAACAATATTTTCAAAAATTTTAAATCTTTCTTTTTTTTCTTAAGATCACAAGACAAAATAAAAAAACACACAACACATTTGAAAGAGCATTTTCTCTCGGCAGCATCCAAAGAAAAAGTCATAAGTGACATTTCAGTTTGACAGAAATGCAGTAACTGATTTTTCAGCAATGTTTTTGTTGATTACCGAATTTCAGCAAACGTGATGATTACTGAACCGCATTCAGTTATTTATTTTACTGAAATGGCAATCCAAAATTTGCTGTGTATACATTTTGACGACTTTCTCCATACAATCTTCAAGGGGTTATAAGAAGAGGTTCCCGTGGTCTGAACTAGCTCAAATTTGCAATTTAGCCTAGTGTAGGACAATCTTTGATTTCAGAGGATACAGTCCAGACTCGATTATCCGAAATTTCGATTATCTGATTATGGGACTTCGGATAATCGAACCACGAACAAAAAAAATGTGTGTTTTTTTTTAATTTTATCATTTTCTTGTTTTTAACATAAAATTTGAGTTCTACGACCTTTCTAAAACATTAAATGCATTTTTTTCAATATTGCATAACCGCCATCTTGGATTTAAAAATTAATTTAAAAAAATCATTTTTTGCAATTCCGTCGTGAAACTACTTACTTTTCCTGACATTCTTGAGCGACGAAATAGCCTACTTTTCTGTACCAAAAATAACAGAATCGAATAACAACACTTTTCAAAATAAATGCTGAAAAGTTCTACTTTTCAGCACTCAAATGGGTGCTGAAAAGTTGAACTTTACAGCACTTGTTTCGAAAAGTAACACTTTTCAACATATTTTTGATTTAACGATTTATTGACAAAATACATGAAAATTTGACATAATATTTCACTCATTGTGTGTTTTTTGGAATTGCAAAAAATGTTGTATGGAACTCGTTGCAAAACTTGATTTTTTCAGCACTCCTCGTATTTATCCAACTCGGTGAACCTCGTTGGATAAATGTACGACTCGTGCTGAAAAAATCCTCTTTTTGCAACTTGTTGCATAAACTACTATTAGCGTACACAGCAAAAAATCCGATGGTAAAATCGCATGTAAAAGCATGCACATCACCTGCGCCAAAAAAGACACTTAATATTACACACTGCATGTACATTTTTTGTAAACACAAAAAAAAAGTTGGCAACCGACGGGATTCAAACCCAGCACCAACAGTAAGGACTGGCGCCTTAGCCCGCTCGGCCATCAGACCGATGAAGAATGGAAAGGATAAACGAATATATGAGCTTGACATTTCGGTCAAGTAGGTTTCCCATACTGATGGGCTACATATTTCAGGGTGTAATATTACATAAAATTTCATAAAATAATGCAAAATTTATTTTACACCCAGGCCTTTTACACGCAGCTGGATTACTACCTTTTTTGCTGTGTAGTTTAGGGATTTATACCTAAGCTCGAAAATCAAAAATCGGAAAACGAAAAAAAAACGTGATTTGATTATTCGAAGTTTCGATTATCCAAATTTTTCCAAGGCCTTCGGATAATCAAGTCTGAACTGTAGCATCTGGGAGTACCCGGATTTGGAACACCCTACTTGTTCGGTACTTGAAAAAGTGACCGGCAGTTTTAACGTCAATCAATTCTTTTTTGTATATAGAAACATGTACATATTTGTCGAATTCTGATTAGTATGCCTTGGAACAATCAAATTTACATTTTTTTTTGTAAATGATATAGAATTTAAGCCCTAAATTTCACTGAACTTTTCAGAATAGAGAGTTGCCCTACATGCACAGAAAAAAATATTTCTGTAAATTTACATTATTTATCATGTACCAAAAGGTATCATGATAAATGATGTATATTTCCATTAGATCCATTGGAAATTTACATTAGATTCATTGGAAATTTACATTAGTTTTGAAAATTTACATTAGTTTTGGAATTTACATTAGTTTTGGAATTTACATTATTTCAAATCAACTAATTCTGATTGGCCAATGGGAATGAGAAGCTCGACTTGGATTGCAGTAGGAAAAGGGTGTGGCCTATGTTCTATTTTAAAATTATTGAAGCGGGCAGCAAAAGGAAATTCTGATTCTAAAAAGTTGTTTCACAGGTAGGGGACGCTTTCTCGTCGACGGCCAAGTGGAATAACGCTGGACTGGAATCGAACAGACGACGGGTAGGATGTTCGGTGTTACTGCTGCTACCCGCTGCCGACTGAGCCATCTTCGCATTTTATAATCGAGCGGCTAAAGCATCAACTTGTTCAGGTCGAGGCACAGGCAGTGAGCCAGCGAAGTATGAGAGCGATAGAAAGAGAACCAAACATAACTATTTTTAGTTCGGGTAGTTTTGAAGTCAACGTTTGGCAGAAATACATTGGATATATGATTTACATTAAATAGGAATTTACAGGAAGCCGAACGCGGGTAGAAATTCATCAGATTTGAGTTTCCATGCTCAACGTTTCCATTAGATTCATGATTTACATTAGATTTAGATTTACATCGGAGTAATTTCCATTACTTTTTGCTCATTACATCATATTTCAACATTACATTGAGTGAGTTTACATAAGAAACAGCAATTACGTGCTGTGTAAATTTACATATTTTTTTCTGTGTGGTCCTTAAAAAAGATACAGAATTTTGAAAGAGGTATTTTCAAAGTATGTTTAAACACTGCCAGTACTGTAGATAGAACTAAAGAGGCACATCTTGTAAACTAAAAAGAAAGTAAGAATCCCAACTGCGTCAACATTGACTATCCGGTTGACGTGGTCTGCTGTGAGAAGATCATCGATTCTCAACCGTCTGCTACCATGTATGCCGTGGAATTTAATTTCTGAAACTTATTTTAATAATTTTTACCTGCGTAAATACTTTTTGTTACATTTTTTACCGACAAAACCATTAATAATACCTGAGTTGAAATAAAACCAGCAAATTTGAGTTTCGCGTTGACTGCTTGCGAAATTCATTTCAAAAACGTGCAATCGATTCGTGCTGGTGCAAAATTCCAGACATAACCTATATAAACGTTAAGATAAGGCTTGCGTATTGAAAATGCTTTGCACAAGTGTTAAGAAGTGCAAATAACTACCATAACCAAGCAGCAACAATGCAAGGTGCAAAGCGTCGCTGGAAGAAATAAAAAAAAATAGTTCCATGCCCAAGCGTCGTATATTTTTCCGTTTTTCTTTTTCTTCAGATTTGCTAAAGTTGATTCAGTTTGACGCGAAACGACACATGCGCGCCCGGTCGGTGGTTGGCAACACGATTTCAAGGAAAATGTGTCAGAAACAAATCTGTCGTTTGTAAACAACGGGCGCCATTTAGAAACGTGGTGGACAAATTTAACACAATATGGCACCCGGCGCTGGAATGGGAGGGAAATTTTTCGTTATCACAAAAAAAGTACCATTTATTGTAATATACCTTTGTCAGGTGGTAGGCAGCGGGGTTCTGGTCGCAGTTGGCGAACAGCCGAGTTCCCAGCTTGGCTTGCTTCGATTGTAGCGACTGGGCATGTGCAGCGTTCCCACGTCCCTGGAAACCCGCGAGTGTAAAAAGGTAGAAACCCTATCGGGGTTTTGAATTTGCACAGGTGAAATTGTGGTGTGCTGGCAGTACTTTACCGAAGGGGGAGGGTCGCCATTTTAGATTATGACTCTGGCAATACAGGAATGACGCCCTGGAATGAAAACAGAGTGTAAAAAAATTACTACGACATCAGTGTTTTAAGTTTTTTTTTAAAGCGTAAAAATGATACAAGAAAAACTAAGATTTATGTAAATGCCGTAGCATCTTGACTTACTCTCCATTCTAAAAAGAAGATTTGGAAAATTTGAGTTTTCAATTAGGCCATTGGAAATATTTTTTGAAGTTTATGTCCCTCGACTCCAAAGTCGGCAAAAAAAATGATATGAAAATTGAACCCACAAGCCGTGACATAAACTTTGAAAAATATTTGCAACGGCCTAAGTGTTAAAATAGGAATAAAAAATGAATGCAGAAACTAACAAATACTTTTTCGAAAAACATTTGCTTTTTAATGAAAACATATATCTTGTAGAGCGTCCAATTCCCCGTCCTGGGAATTCCCGGGATTTCCCGGATAAAAATATTCCCGAAATACAAACGGAAGTATACATTGTCCTACCTTTTCGACACCAATGTTATTATTAAAGAACCTGGTTTGATTTTATTCATTTCTATCTACTGTTCATATTGAACTAATCAGATCGTCTGTAAATTTCATGTCAAGATTTAATTCAGATAATATTTATTTCGGAAGCATTCACAACTAGGAATATTGTTTGCTTACATGTTGGGCAACAAAAATTACGTTATTTTGGAATGAACCTATTTTATTTTCGACAATCTATTTTAGCGATTTTTTTGTTATATCATTTTAAAATATTTTTAAATATTTTTGTTTACCTTGACCAAATTGGATGAAAATTGAATTGATATAATGAAATTTTTTCAAAAAGGGTTGGGAAGAGTTTGTTTAAAAGTATTCCAGAAAAAACTGCTTGAATTTATAAATTTTAAATATTTAAAAATATCGTTTATTTTCAACCACTTTTACACTATGAATTTTTATCTAATTAGTTTATTAGACCCCACCATATAACTAAAATCATACCATAAATAGAACCATGAAAAATCATTCGACAACAAACCGGCTCCGTGGCTTAATGGTTACGGCTTCTGCCTCACAAGCAGAAGGTTCAGGGATCAAATCCCGGTCGGTACCTTTGAAATTTGGAATCAGGAATTTGAACTTTGAATATGAACAAAAACGAAATGAATCAGGTGGTATTCGAACTTTCACACCTTTGGATTGGTGGTCTGGGACGCTAAGCAGTCAGCCATCAGCAGGTTTACACTGTAGCAGTGAATTGATCCGTAGTGTTGAAACATGTTATCTTCTCATATTAAATACGCGCTGATCCCTGATTTGCCTGACGGGATTGGAAGTCTAAATATAGATCGAGTTTCCTTCAGATGCTTGCTTCTATGTTTAGGCGGGGCCGAACAATGCCCAGCGACCTCGGAATTGGACCGCAAGGAGCTCTGTCATTTTGAAACGGGTCGTTGGAAGCAGCGCGAGGGCTATCACCACCTAATACCCGGGACTGAGATAAGCTGTATCAGCATTCGGCATGTACACAGTCTGATACAAATTATACTTTCCCATAATTTCGCTACCGGTTAGCGGGTATTGGATTGGACCACACACACACACATGAAAAATCATTCGACAACAACTTCGTATCAAATGAAATCTACCCAAAGATTGCAACCATATTTCAAAAACTGTAATATTGTAAAATTTTCAGTTGTGATTTCATGAAATAGTGTGACATGGTAAATAGCGCTAGAAATTAGATTTTTAAGGCAAAATCAATGATTATCTATTTATTCACAAGTTGAAAATACTTGTTCTGAAATAAGGAATTTTTATTGTTGTGGAGCATAGATTTTCACTGTTCAAGCTCCTTAAGATAGTATGGTCCTAACTTGCTCCTAAACGGGATTATCGAGCAAAAAGGCAAAATGCCCCTTTCCGAGAGACGATTTTCGGCAAAATTTTCGGGGAAACGACTTTAGGTGAAATGTTCAGCATCCAATTTTTTTGTCACATTTTATTCTATTTTTAAATAATAAATTTTAAATTGACAAAACGACATTTTAAGACGGATCAAATATGGTCCTTTTGGTAATTGTTGTCAACAAACGTCGTAATAGTAGTTTATGCAACAAGTTGCAAAAAGAGGATTTTTTCAGCACGAGTCGTACATTTAACCAACGAGGTTCACCGAGTTGGATAAATACGAAGAGTGCTGAAAAAATCAAGTTTTGCAACGAGTTCCATACAACATTTTTTTGCAATTCCTAAAAACAAACACTGAGTGAAATTTTATGCCAAATTTTCATGTATTTTGTCAATAAATCGTTTAAATCAAAAAAATGTTGAAAAGTTCATCTTTTCGAAACAAGTGCTGAAAAGTTCAATTTTTCAGCACCCATTTGAGTGCTGAAAAGTAGAACTTTTCAGCATTTATTTTGAAAAGTGTTGCTATTCGATTCTGTTATTTTTGGTTCAGAAAAGTAGGCTATTTCGTCGTTCAAGAATGACAGGAAAAGTAAGTAGTTTCACGACGGAATTGCAAAAAGATATTTTTCGAAATTTGATTTAAAATCTTATACAAAGTGTTAATGAGCTATGAAAATATGCAAAATAGGTCTTATAAGTTGATTTTTACAATATGGAAATTTACATAGTCCATCATTTAAAAGTAAAACTCAATAACTACTGATTCTTCGACATGCTCTATAATAAAAGGGCTCCCAAGAAGTTTTAATAATCTCTAGAAATAATTTTAGTTGATTTTCAGGCAAAAAAATAAGCATAAGCATAAGCATAAGCATAGGTGCCCACCCGCAGTTGCTACTCCGTTATTGACCAGGACCTCCAGAAGTTACATCCACGAGCCGTGGAAGATAAGTGGGAGCTATCTTTCCTCGCTTCGCAACTTCTCAAAGGCCCCTATCATGCTGATCAATACCGGCGCCGGCCACGACCAGTGGTAGGGTCACGGGGAAGTGGATGGGAATGTTAGTCCGATACTTGAGTGATAGAGACCGCCCAATCGACTGCATCTCCGACAAAGTATCACATGAGTTTTGAGGGGGTTAGTAGATGGGTATGAGGTCAGGATTCACGAGTGGCAGTGATGTGACCATGAGCATTTTGTTTATCGGTTGAAAATTTTAAATCTTAGGCAGCCGGCTGCGGAAAGATAGAAAATTGATTATTTTAAAAGTTTTTTTTAATCGAACGCGTGCCAGCCGAGCAGTAGTGCTATGGGCTGGACTTATCAGTATATTTTTACTGTTTTTACAATTTAGATAACGCGAGCAAATTTCAAAAATAGTAAATAAATGACGCTTTACTCTTCATAAAATCGATAGTTTGATGAGTTAATACTAAAACTGCCAGTTGGAATAAATTTTTACGATCATTTAAGACGAAAATTATCGCGAAAAAACAGGACTGCGCGTTCCCAGAAGCACTACACTTTTGATGTAATTATTCAATTATAATAACCAATCACCCCATGCACACAAACAGCGAAACAAAAGAAATGAAAATAAGCATGCAAAAACAAGACATCGCGTCCCCGTGGTCAGCGCACTAATCCGACACAAAAGAGACGGAAAATAACACGAAAAAACAGGACTGCGCGTCCACACAGGCACCGCACTACTGATATTGATTTTCAGGCAAAAAAAATCGGGAAAAATTCGATGCAATGTGAAGTTGAGACTCTACAAACTTCGTGGGCTTGCGCTGAAGTCCTCCTTCCCTAAGTGTGAACAGCTCAGATATTTTTGCTTGAAGACATTTGGTGTCTCAGAAAGATTCTATAGAATTTATAGTATTTTGTTTGTCGATTTTAAGACCAATTCTCAAAAAACATGAATAAAAATGAGCAGATATTATTGACATTACTGACAAAACGTTTATTAGTGTAATTTTCAATCAAATTAATTTAAAAAAACACTTTTTCTCCTCTACCCCTTATTCACAGATTGCAACACTGCGCAAACAAATTGCGGAATTTCAACAGCTAAAGACCGAACAGGCACTTCCCTCGTCCAAGTTGGTAAGTGTTTCTGGTGTTATCAAACTGACTTAATACAAGGAGCAGTGCGAGTTTTCGAGGAAGCCAATGTAGAAAGTGACGTAAGGTGCTTTTGCTCCAAATCAAACAGCCGAGGACATAACTACAAAAGTTTGAACTTTGGGGGGAGGGTTCTGCTCAAACGCTGATAAGCGGGCGTCGTGAATCGAAAATAAAATGGAGGGAACATTGTCAGCCAATTTTCAGCTGTCACGTGTACAATACAAGGGTGGGTTTCGATGGGTTACCAGGACCAACTTTTTTTTTATGTTTTGTTGATCACATTTTATGAAGTTTTTAACACAAGATTTGTTTTGAAAATGTTCAGAACAAATTTTCATAGCACTAAAATGTGCAACACGTCGCCGCCGATGACGATGGTTGTTGTTATCCCTTCGGTGTTGTTTTATTTGTTCATTGTTTGCACAATGATAAGAACGAAAAAAAACACACGATTTCACGAAATTGTCGCCGTGGGACTCGCAGCGACAACTTCGACACCCTGTCTGTTCTGAAACTTGTCTCATATAAAAACGGGCAGAGCCAGCCAACGATCACCACATGGCCTTCTTGGATGATAAAGGTTCGTTCTGAAAATGGGCGCGCGCGTCAGTGGTTGCGTGGCGTGGCATCCGCACATACACTTGAGGTCCGCGTTTGGACAAATATTGGCGCACGAACTTTGAGATAAGGAAAAAAAAGTGAGGGAAAACATGATCGATAAAGTTCTTCCTTCCGATGATGGTTTGCCGATGGATTGTGGTGTAGGCAATATCTTGATTTTTTTTTTTGAAAAGGTCCAATAAACCAAATTTTCAGTTTTTGCTTTTTGGGTGTTTTTTAATAACCCTGACTCAAGGCGGTTTCAAAAACACTCAAAGAGCAAAAACTGGAAATTTGGTTTATTGGACCTCTTCAAAAAAAAAAAAAAAAAAAAAAACTCCAGATATGTTTCTGATAATTCTTAGAATTGTGACATGGCATGGTAACTTGAGTTATTGCTGGTTTGCCATTATTTTCGATTGTTTAATTCCCTACTCAACATTATTGGTAGTAATTGAAACTGTAAAGATTTATTTTCGAAAAATCAGAAAATTTTAAGGAGTTTCCATTAAAAATTTGACAATTTATTTCTGATTTATTGACTTTAAAAACTTAATGAGAATTGGTTGACAGCACACACTTTGATTTTTTTTACCAAATTCGGTAAAGTTTACCGATTTTTCAACTGCTGACAGTTCGGTAAACTGAAAATTACTTAAACTTATCGCATATCGGTAATAAAGTTTATGGGTAATTCTCCGCCAACTCACACAGCAGTTGCCCCGACCCCTCTTTTGTCCCTGATCACGAATCCGAGGTTCGTTTTTTGATATCTCGTGACGGAGGGGCGGTACGACCCCTTCCATTTTTGAACATTCGAAAAAAGAGGTGTTTTTCAATAATTTGCAGCCTGAAACGGTGATGAGATAGAAATTTGGTGTCAAAGGAACTTTTATGTAAAATTAGACGCCCGATTTGATGGCGTACTCAGAATTCCGAAAAAACGTATTTTTCATCGAAAAAAACACTAAAAAAGTTTTAAAAATTCTCCCATTTTCCGTTACTCGACTGTAAAAACATTTGGAACATGTCATTTTATGGGAAATTTAATGTTCTTTTCGAATCTACATTGACCCAGAAGGGTCAATGTAGATTCGATTTAGAACAAAATTTTTCATTTTAAAATTTCGTGTTTTTTTCTAACTTTGCCGTGTTAATTTTTAGAGTGTAACAATGTTCTACAAAGTTGTAGAGCAGACAATTACAAAATATGTAGACATAAGGGATTTGCTTGTAAACATAACGAGTTATTGCGATTTTACGAAAAAAAAGTTTTGAAAATGTTGGTCGTCGTTGATCATGGCCGTGCACAGACACGGACCCGCGACAGACACGGACGACGAAACAAAGAGAAACGCAAAAAGTAACTTTTTCAAAACTTTTTTTCGTAAAATCGCGATAACTCGTGATGTTTATGAGCAAACCCCTTATGTCTATACATCAAAATTTTTGTAATTGTCTGCTCTACAACTTTGTAGAACATTGTTACACTCTAAAAAATAACCCTGCAAAGTTGGAAATAAACACGACATTTTAAAATGAAAAATTTTGTTTTAAATGAAAAAATGGCCCTTCTGGGTCAATGTAGATTCGAAAAGCACATTAAATTTCCCATAAAATAACATGTTCCAAAATTTTTTACAGTCAAGTAACGGAAAATGGGTGAATTTTTAAAGCTTTTTTAGTGTTTTTTTTTTTTGATGAAAAATACGTTTTTTTCGGAATTCTGAGTACCGTAAAACGGGGTGACTTTGATAGCCGGGGTGACTTTGATAGGTTTTTCCGCAAAATGAAGAGTACAATTAAAATACGTATGGAATGGATTAGAAACATACTGACCGTGGTAGAGAAGTGTTCAAAGTACCTCAAGAAGAACTTTTCATAAAATTTTGACAAGTTTAAAAAGTTAGTTAACTATAGTTAAAAAATGTTGATGAAAGTCATTATTTTAACTTCTTAAATTGTCATGATTTTCTCAATGAACATGATTTTTAATCGGAAAACGGAATGCATTTTCGGATTCTTTGGACAATTTTCCACTAAGAGAAGGTTAAAAAAGTTTGTAAATAATAAATAATATGTGTTTTTGAAACACAATTAAAAAAAATCTCACAATTTATATGCAATTTCAGTTGAACAAATTTCATATGAAATGTGAAAACTTGTGATTCGTGCTTCGAATTCAGTATAAAATGCAATATAAATCGATAATTTTATAAACAAAACTAGTTTTAACAAATTTCAGACAAAATTCCGACTTTTTAACAATTTTACCTTAAATTTATATGTATTTTGCTTAAAAGCTTATACACTTAGTTAACTAGATCTAAACATTTTTTTTCTTAAAAACTATATCAGCTACATTAGTGATGGTACATTTAACGTACAAATAAAGTTTGAACATCTTAAATATGACTTTAACAAGAGCCTCACCCTTGGTAGCAGCCTGTGCTAACTAACATTCCCGTCCCATCCCCTCGAGATCTACAAACTGACATGGCGGGCGCCGTTGGTGGCCAACGACTGTTTCCTATTCGCACCGGCTCTAGTTTTGATGATCGTGATGTTTTATCTTTTCAGCGCATTCATGCATGCTGTTGATAAGGGAAACATCATTTGATCGTTGAAGCGTGTGACCGGTTGTGCTGATGAGATATTACGGTCCTGTTCAGCAACGGAGAAGGACAACCATGGGTGGTCTCTCATGCTCATGCTCATGCTCATGCTCTTAAATATGATTTTAACAAGAAAAACTATGACTATCAAAGTCACCCCGGAATTAAAACTAAGAATTTTTAACGTAACTATTTTTCTAAACATTATTTAAAAAACTTTTTTTCCGAAATAGTGCATGGACTTCGTGTGGTCTACCCCAGTACATGTTTTTAAAATAATAATCTTGAGAAAAACCTTACCTGTTGGAAAATATTCTAAAAACAAATTGAAAAAATCCTATCAAAGTCACCCCGGTTTACGGTACGCCATCAAATCGGGCGTCTAATTTTAAATAAAAGTCCCTTTGACACCAAATTTCTATCTCATCACCGTTTCAGGCTGCAAATTATTGAAAAACACCTCTTTTTTCGAATGTTCAAAAATGGAAGGGGTCGTACCGCCCCTCCGTCACGAGATATCAAAAAACGGACCTCGGATCGTGATCAGGGACAAAAGTTACCCTTTAGGACAAAGTTTCACGCAAATCGAAGAGGGGTCGGGGCAACTTTTCCCGATTTCGTGTGAGTTGGTAGAGAATTACCCTTATTATTGTTAGTTTTGATAGATGGTTATAAGTGCTTATATTTTTGATATGGATGGTAGAGTTTGTGCTAGATTAGATTGATTCGATTAGATATAACTTTTAAAAGGAACTAACTTTCTTGACTTATTTTATTTTAGTTTTTTTTTGCTAACAAGTTGCATTATTCTAAACAATTAAAAACAAAATGAAATACATTGTACATGTCAAATACATTAACAAACTATATTCAAAAAGGCTTCAGCAACTTTTTTTCCGTTTGTTATAAGTTCTGATAAACATATCGATTTTAGCTATCAGTTTTCCGTCAAGTGCCTTTATCCCATGGTAAATTTTCCCCTTTTCCCTGATTAGCAGAAGGGAACATTTAAAGCCTGGTAAATATCCTGCTATCTTATCGCGGTGAAACGGCTTTCGGGATCGATTGGCGGTTGGCGTTGTCAAACGGGATCGAGGGAAAAACGTAGTTTTCCCTACCTAGTATAGGGGATCTTCTTTTGGGCAGAGAAAAGGTATAAATAGGCAAAACCACCTGCATTAATTACGCATTCGTGAGTTGTGTGTGAATATTGTCGTTTGTGGTACAAAAAGTGCTGGTTTGATGCAAGCGTTTTGCATAATTGTGTTTTTCTTATACATTGTGAGCTAGTGAAACTGTTTCAACGTCAAACCATCTGAAGTTTCAAAAAGTGAGCAATTTTTTTTATATTATAATTTGTTATTAAGTGACAAATGCTTTAAGTATTGCTTTTACAATAATTTCATAAATTTTCCCACCAACTTTTTCTCAGTGTCTCTATCGGTGGCAGAATTAAGAACCGCGTCGAAAGCATGTAAATTATAATTTCATTTTAAAAGGTGGCAGATAATGACGTCCGCCACCGGTTGTTGGTTGCCGCGCTGTTGTCTGTGGCTGTTTGCACCCGCACCACAACACAACGCATAGTGTTCGACGACGGGGGTTTTCCAGCGGCTGACTTGGTCCGTGGGATTTTAGGGGAAATTTGGGCTGAGAAAAGGTGTGCCTTGGGCAAAACCGTTTTTTATTATTACATTTTTTTTAAAACAAATCTTCTGTTTTGATCGCAATATTAGCCTAAGTTTTTCCTGTGAAAAAATTATTTCAAAAATCTTTCCTCCCCTATTTTTTCCAAATGTGTCGACCATAACTAATTGCTTCACATGGTTTCTTGTACGCGCGTCGGTTAAGCAGTTTTAGCCTTAGAAGCTGAGTATAGAAAAAAGACTGGCGTTTATTTTATGCTATTTTTTTCCATTGCCAGACGATGGCACACGCATATCATTATGCCCCGTGAGTTTCGTCTTGTCTATTTAAACCGTGATGGTGGCGAAAATGGAAAACATATGGAAACGCAAAGCTGGTGACACAAAACGGTTTGCGATTGCTCTCTGGGGTCGAAGCCGCCGACGGCGACGTGTGGACTCGATAAAAAAAACAACGTCAATAAATAGTGAATGCACATCGAAGAAGTTAATTTTATTACCGGTTCGTGATTTGAATAAATTTAATTCGATGTCATATGTTGCGTACTCGTACAAAAATGTACTGAGGTGATACGCTTTTTAATTTTTTTTTTCTGATTATGTTGCACTTCTTTCACTCTTTTGTGTTAGAAATGAATGTGTATTGAAAACCATAATTATTTTGACTGGCAGCAGTTTTTTGTATTTTTAATTTCGGAAAAATAACAAGACTCAAAAAAATATCTGTAGTTCTCACCAATTCATATATGTGCTGGCGTGCCATGATTCTCTCCATGAGTACATAATATTTACAAAATAATGACTTTCAGTGCAACGAAATTCAAACTAAGATATGGTTTATGAATGGTCTGATAACTTTTTTGTGAAAATAAATTCAGTTAAATTCAGGTGTTCCACAATTGTGCAAGGCACAATAACATCCCACAATTATGGAACATGCAATTTGAAAGCAGTGTTTTGCTGCTCAGAATAAAATAGTCTTTAGATCAGTGTTTCCTAAACTAAAAAACTTTCCACGTGGTTTATGGATGGTCCCTTTAAAAACATGAATACGCTTTCAGATCAAATGAAAACTTTGTTTGCTGATTTAAATGTCTCGGGACAAACGATCTCACAGCTGAAGCTTTTTCTATGATTGTTCAGGGTGTTTTACTTAAAATAACCAAACCTGGTAAATATCCATCAATGGTTTGACACCAACAGTTCTCAAACGAACGGGGTCACTTGTTAGTTTGACACTTCTTTTACACGTGACAGTTCGTCTCTTTTCCACCTTTAAGTGATTGGTGCCTTCCTCTCATTTATAGAGTGATTCCAACCCCCCTAAATTTGCCACATAATTTATGGATCTCCCCTAACGTGATCGCAGCACCTAAGAGGTCCCAATAAAAATAAGTGATGAGTAAAAAAAAAACAGACTACTTACAGACTTTTTGTCAAGATTATACAGACACCGCCTTTGAGGAAATTGGCATCCCTCTACACGGCTTTTTCGTGACGATCAGACCACGGCTGCGACACGACTGTCATTCACATTACAAGACGAGTGAAGTCAAAATCGAACCAAGATCGAACCAAGTTTATGGCGCGTAGCGTTTGAAAAGGTCGTATGCGCATCGGTCATAATTTACAAAAAATAAACTTTTTAGTTTATTTTTTTCTTTAAAAAGATTTACATTTAATCCTGGTGTTTTTTCCGTGCATACGAAACGGGTCGGTTTGTTCGTTTAGTGTTCTTAATTTCGATTCGATTTTTTCAATGTTTTCGTGACATTTCAGTATTATTTTAGTGTTAAGCATTGAGTTTGTGCTTCATGCTTTATGAATCAAGTAAAGTTTTTGCCCAGTATTACGATTTATCCTCAGAATAAGATGTTTTTTGGCGAATGTTTTCATTTTGATTTTCATTCTTTTGACATTCGATGCGGCGGCGTTTCAGTTTCCGTCGTTCCGAATACAATTTTTTCAATAGGCATGAGTTGCACAGAAGTTTTTGTCGTAACTTGGATGCAAGTTAAAGCGACGCGATCTTGTTTCTGTACAAGGGGTTATTGTTTTTTCATTTTTTGTGATATTTTGTTGAATGTTTTGCAATCAATAGAAAAGCGTGAGAAATAACGAAGCTTAGTGGGTCACTGTTAAGCTAATTTTTCGGTGGTGCAACATAGTGCTCAGTATCATTGAAGGATCATCATCAAGGAACTCGGTGAGGACTTTCCAATTACATATTTTTATTTTATATTATATTATTTATACATTTTATTTATTGTAATATCATATATCATCACACTTGACACATTCTACACAACTAATGCTATCATAAATTGGAGCGTTTGGTACGGTATGTCCACGCATCCTTCCTCCCCTGTAGATTCTGTGAAATGTGATCCGTTCTCAGAATCCTCTCTGCGGTAAACACAACGTAGTAGGGCTGGCCGCATTAATTTTTGCAATACATTTTCGGGTGTTCTCGGATGTACTGCAATTATTAATATTGACAAGAAAAGTGCTTGGGCGTAATCTAATCACAAGACTTTCCAGCATGCTTTCATCGGACTGGCTGCGTTTGTTTTAGATTAGATTAGATTAAAATGATTTACATTACTGGAGTTTTTTTTTTTTTGAAAAGGTCCAATAAACCAAATTTCCAGTTTTTGCTTTTTGGGTGTTTTTGAAACCGCCTTGAGTCAGGGGTATTAAAAACACCCAAAAAGCAAAAACTGAAAATTTGGTTTATTGGACCTTTTCAAAAAAAAAAAAAAACTCCAGATTTAATCCTGGACTGGAATTTGGGGATTTAATTCCATTAAGCACCTTATGTTGGCATATCACCTTTTTGGTGTTCAATTAAAACTAGTTTTAAACTTTTTCGATGGAAATTCAGAGAGAATTTTAATAGCGCAATTTATTTTAAACCAATGGTCAGGAAGATTCAAACGTAATTTATGTTGTTTCAAGGAATTAAATCTATTTCATTTTTAGTTTAGTGTATTGTGATATATTGCTTGGATGATAAAGTAAAACTTTGAAATATTTTGATATTAGAATTGTTAAATGTGGAGAAATTTAAGTAATACTTGTAATTATCTCAAATATACACCCAAACGGCGATCGCATGATTGTGATGCATGGCGGCATGAAAGTATATCAGAATCTGCATGAAAACTGTCCTCATGCATTTTTTGCGATATAGGGGTATGACATTTTTGCCCGTTACCGACAATTATCGACATTACCGACGGCTTTTTGGTTGTATTTCACAAAAAAAAACCCTTATCTGAACGAGGATTGAACCACCAATTTCTTGGTTATTAATCCGACACGCTACCACCGCGCCATGGACGCTTGATGTAAAGTGAGTGAAAGAGCACCAACATATGCTTCTCTTTGGAGTGTTGCTCGGGGACGGGCCAGCGTTATATGTGTTGGTGAGAACTGCAGATCACTGAAATGTTTACACGCGGGCAAAAATGATCTAGGGGCTTGCTGCAAAAAATGTTATAAAATATGACATTTTCTGCAGCAAATCCACTGTTGCAGATTTTGAGATATATTTTTCCTTTGGGTGTATATATGCAAAAGATCGTGAAAACTTACAAAAAAAATAATATTAAAAAATAATTATGTATGTATTTTATACGACCTTTTCAAAAACCACACGTAAACAATATTGACAGCGCCTCTGGCGGTGACTTGAGAAAACTGCATGCGTGTCAGATCCTTGAATCAGACCCGACCATTTGAGGTTATGTAAATTCAGACCATGTTTTAAACTGCTTGTTATTTCAGATAGGTAAGTCATATCTTGAAAATTCTTAATCCACAAGAAAGGTCATTTCAGAACTTTTCTAAAAATATATCATATGGCAGGTTTTCATGCAAAAACCACCCTTTTTACAAATTGTGAAATTTGTATGCAGCAGTTTTTTAAGCATAACTTTTGATGTGCTTTACTATATCTCACTATATGAGGCCAGTACGGTTAAAATCGGCTCAGTCAGTGACGAGATATTCCAGTGACATTGATTCGGTACACATGTCTACATACAGCCAAACACACAGACATTTGCTCAGCTGGTGATTCTGAGTCGATATGTATAAATGACGGTAGGTCTAGGAGGTCTAATTAAAAAGTTCATTTTTCGAGTGATTCTATAGCCTTTCCTCAGTAAGGTGAGGAAGGCAAAAAGTGTCAAACCAAAAAAAGTGATCAACCACCGGGGTTAAGTGTTATAAGTTTCTGAGGTATGTTTTTTAAATATCGGGTTTCGAACCCAGAGTACCATGCTTCTCCATCAAAATGAGCTCCCAGTACATTTTAACTGGAGACGCATGTTACTTTATGTTCAAGTAATGTGCTGAATTCAAATGACCTTACTTATGAAACGTAGCGTACTAAAATTGGTTTAGCCGTTTAGGAGATTTGATTTTTTTGAAAACTCTAGCAGCCCAGCAGTCTGCGGTTTGCATATTCTACTTTTGATTAGATTTTTTAACTATATTTGTAGAACCTGTCTGAATTTTCGTCCACCGGTCATGCCGTTTCACCCGCCTCTTTGAGGTAAAGCTTCGTCGACGATTATCCCAGAAGGTGGCATAGCGGCCCATAGTCATGATCACCCACCTGTTATTCGGCATTTTTTGCTGTACCACATTAGACTGTTATAATTCAATCATGTAGAATAGAGAGACAGAGAGTCGGGGTGTTGCATAGAAGCCGCCAGAATTTAGGCTCCACCGAAGCGGAAAATAAGCTCACCGCCTACTTTGATGCTACTGATGCGGCTTTCCGTTTGTCCCCCCACTTCTGTATCTGACTTGCCGGGTTGTGGTCAGCATGTGACGATGATTTATCGGCCTACTGTGTGTGAGTGTGTGGGTAATGAGTACCTAGATCAGGGCTTTCTATATGAGTTTGAGGTATTGTTTAGCAAAATTCTAGAATTATGACGGAATCACGAGACCTGCTCCGAAATTGGGACTTTCCTGTTTTGTTTTGCTTCTAAATTACTTGGTAGACCGCGCAGCAGTTGAGCACGCGGTGTCAAGTTCTGTCCAGAATTGATGAATCAGCTATGGAGGCTCACTACAGCAGTTCTCGAGGGGGTTCGCTGTGTTGAAGTCCGCAAACCGCAGTACCTCAACACTGCGCGACGATGTACACTCAATTAGCATACTTATATTAATTAGGCATTGGTTCCAGGGGCTAATGTGGCCAACAAGCGCGTGAATTCTTCCAACTCGGCGCGTCTTCACGGAGAACTTGAAGTAGTACACACACAACTTGGCTTGAGAAAATGCCGGTGTGTGCGCGCTATCAATGCGCATTCATAGCCATATTCATCCAAGAGACATAGCTTAGGCACTGAACTGTTGACTGTGGCCAGGGAAGACAAAGCGTCTCTTGCGCGGCTATCGTGCACACTTGTCGCCGTAAGCTTTTAGAAGGTAGTAGGCGGTGCTGCTGCCCTGGCCAAGAAGGTTGAAGGTTGCACAATAATCGCGCACGTACGTGGTTATGGAGGGTTTGGGGAAGGTAATGTTCTGACAGGGTTGTGGACAGTCAAAGCAGCCGTTGCGAGTATTTTCCGAGTCGATTGTCAACCGCAAATGTCAGTGCGGCGAGATTGGTCAGTGTGCGAACTTGCGAAGGCAAATGAGCAATTAAAGGCGGACGTGTCAAGTTGGCGCAACTTGCGATACGGTGCTGCGGGGCTTCTAATGAGTAAAACATGCAAAACATGAACAGGACTGCGTCCGGTGTCTGAAGATTTAGCGACTGTTAAGACTCGACTCTAACAACAAATTCCGTAAAGCATTCGATGAAGACTCTGTTTTGAGCAATCCTTCCAATCGATAAACAAATAACAACAGCGACAGTTGCAATCTTATCCGACATGCTGTGACAAATCGCATGGCCACCTGTGCGAACATCCCATCATGTTCCACAAACACTTGAAGCCCCCTTCTGCACTGGCCTACTACGCGGTTCGGCATAAGTTGTTCCCTGCGGGTGGAAACTCCTTATAAGCCGTCACTCCGCAAAACACCGCAGGATCTGCCGAGACCCGCGCCGAGCATAAACACCGCTAATTGAATGTTGTGTTGAGTGATTTTGATTTAATTTACGCCTCGGTTGCTCTTCAAGATGTCCTCAGGGGCCCCGCAACCGTCAGGTTAGTCAGCCGGTGGTGGCGCGAATTAAGCCATTCACTTTGCGTGTTTGTGTTGATGGTGTTGATAAATTAATGGCCGCGGCCTGGCTGCCAGCCTGCTTGGCATGACGGACGAGGCCCCTGAACATTAGGTTAACAGCAGCTGCCGCGCGGGATATCGATGGGATGTTCCTGAAGCGTCAGGTGAGCAAGGTCTTCGCGTGAACGAGGTTTGAACCACAGATCAACGGATGTGGAACCCTGAAAAATACTTGAGCTTGTTGAGAGGCAATACAGTGCTCGACAATGAAGTCTACTTGTCTCTGTCAGCAACCACCATGCTGCTACAGTCAATTACTTGTTATTGATGGAGGAGCATTTGTCAGATCAGGTCGAATCTCCTCCTGTTTTGTGCCGTCTTGGACATCCTTCTGACTGCAGCTCTCTAAACACGTAATTATGTGATTTATGGCTTGATTTAAAGCCAGGCCTGCACGTTGCAGTGCATCGCGATCTTTGCGCTAAAAGCAATTACGGCTCAGTGTGTTGTTTTTGGAAGCACCAGATAGACGCCCTTGTTCGGCTGTCATCGCTCGCGCGCTCGCTAAATGGCCTACTAGATGGCGACACTGCCGTGCATTGCGTTTTTTTAGGTTAAGGTGCAACCGACGACAACCGCACATCGGCTCTCTTCAAACAATTTCCAATATTTTACAACCAAATTCCACACTTAATTTAAACCACCTTTGCTGCCTCTAATTGTACAACGCTGCGGTCTGCTGAATGCCCCTCTTTCACCTCTACCCACCATGTGTGTAGACCCTAAAACCGTGGGGTAACGGCCAAGCTCCGCGCCCTTATTCCGGTCCCCGCCGCGAACCATAACCTCACCGTTTCTCAACAACAAATATGATTTTAGTGTGTTTCCTTCTCGACCACTTTGTTTGCTTACACCGTCCTCGTCGTCTTCGAGATAGCGCGAACCAAACCTCCGGCAGCCTACTTTGGTCAAGGAAGGAAGGCCGGCCCTAACTTGTGGTCTTCTGGACACGACGAAAGAAATGTAACAAAACTGGATGAGGTACCTGGTTTTTTTTCCTTCCTGTACCAGGTTTGTCGGTCGGAACAAATAAACAGTCATGCGTAAAGGTGATAATTGGTAGATGACCTCTCTCATTCGGCAAAATACAGTTCAGACACGATTATCCGAAGCCTCGATTATCAGAAGTTCGATTATCCGAAGGTTTGTATGGGACTTCGGATAATCGAATCAAGAACATTTTTTTTTCTTTCTTTATCTTGTTTTAACGGTACACATCAGGCAGAGCTTTTGCACCAACATTTTTTTACAGATGAGCAAATCTTTCAGATTTCGGTCATTCGATTTTTTTGTATTTTTTAATCCGACTGAAACTTTTTAGTGCCTTCGGTATGCCCAAAGAAGCCATTTTGCATCATTAGTTTGTCCATATAATTTTCCATACAAATTTGGCAGCTGGCCATACAAAAATGATGTATAAAAATTCAAAAATCTGTATCTTTTGAAGAAATTTTTTCATCGATTTGGTGTCTTCGGTAAAATTGTAGGTATGGATATGGACTTCACTGAAAAAAAATGATGCACGGTAAAAAAAAATTTTGGTGATTTTTTATTTAACTTTCTGTCAGTAAAACTTGATTTGCAAAAAAACACTTTTTTTATTTTTTTATTTTTTGATATGTTTTAGAGGACATCAAATGCCAACTTTTCAGAAATTTCCAGGTTGTGCAAAAAATCTTTGAGCGAGTTATGAATTTTTGAATCATAACTGATTTTTTCAAAAAAATCAAAAAATTGGTCGCAAAAATTTTTCAACTTCATTTTTTGATGTAAAATCAAGTTTGCAATCAAAAAGTACATTAGTAAAATTTTGATAAAGTGCACCGTTTTCAAGTTAAATCCATTTTTAGGTGACTTTTTTGAAAATAGTCGCAGTTTTTCATTTTTTTTAATTAGTGCACATGTTTGCCCACTTTTGAAAAAAATATTTTTGAAAAGCTGAGAAAATTCTCGAAAATTCGCATTTTTGAACTTTGTTGATACGACCCTTAGTTGCTGAGATATTGCCATGCAAAGGTTTAAAAACAGGAAAATTGATGTTTTCTAAGTCCCACCCAAACAACACACCATTTTCTAATGTCGATATCTCAGCAACTAATGGTTCGATTTTCAATGTTATAATATGAAACATTCGTGAAATTTTTCGATCTTTTCGAAAAAAATATTTTCAAAATTGTTAAACCAAGACTAACATTTCAAAAGGGCCAAACATTCAATATTACGCCTTTTTAAAATGTTAGTCAAAAGTGGGCAAACATGTGCACTAATTTTAAAAAAATGAAAAACTGCGACTATTTTCAAAAAAGTCACTTGAGTTAATTTGAAAACGGTGCACTTTACCAAAATTTTACTAAAGTACTTTTTGATTGCAAATTTGATTTTACATCAAAAAATGAAGTTGAAAAATTTTTGCGACCAATTTTTTGATTTTTGAAAAAATCAGTATTGATTCAAAAATTCATAACTCGCTCAAAGATTTTTTGCACAACCTGGAAATTTCTGAAAAGTTGGCATTTGATGTCCTCTAAAACATATCAAAAAAAAAAAAAAATAAAAATAGTGTATTTTGCAAATCAAGTTTTAGTGACAAAAAGTTAAATAAAAAATCACCAATTTTTTTTTACCGTGCATCATTTTTTTAGTGTAGTCCATATCCATACCTACAACTTTGCCGAAGACACCAAATGGATCAAAAAAATCCTTCAAATGGTACAGATTTATGAATTTTCATACATCATTTTTGTATGGCCAGCTGCCAAATTTGTATGGAAAATTATATGGACAAACTAATGAAGCAAAATGGCTTCTTTGGGCATACCGAAGGCACCAAAAAAGTTTCAGTCGGATTAAAAAATACAAAAATTACAATTTAAGAAAAATTTAAGAATCTCTCTTTTCTTTTTGTCGAGAGTTTGGTGTAAAAAAGCACAGTTGCGAGATTTCACAAAAACTGTTTTCCATGAAAGTCCTTCGCTTTATTTCTGGACTACAATCGTTTGGTGGTTGTTGAGAGACATATAATGCCAGTACAGCTAAAATTCATGAAAAATACGTGGAAGTCGCCATAAATGGCAGTGATCGTTGATTTGGGTGTAACACTGTTTAAAACTCATGGATAAGGATGAGTCAGATGGGCTTTTCCAAAGAAACAACTAAAACTAGGTCATCGAACTGTGCCCCGGAAGTCCGGCTCCAAAATTTACGCTTTGACTGTTTCTCCAACTTTCCTCTCAAGACGGCCGTCATGAATCGAAACCATTTTAAGCTATGAATGTACAAATACTCCGGATATTCGATAATTTACATAACAAGGCCTTTGGTATAGAGATCCAAAAATCAACCAAATTCAGGCGACAAGACGAATACTAAAGTAACAAAATTGAACAAACCTTACAAATCAAGAAGTGGACATTATTTGTGCCGTTCTAAAAGTTTGTATCCCACATTGAAAGCAACATGTTCCATCAGAAAAGTTGTTCTAATCTACCCTAACATTCGTTCCGCATCATGGTTCCGATTACCGTTCAGGTCACACGTGTGATTGCAAACCACGGTGTGGTGCAAGCTGGCCACCATGATTGTCGCCTAGTGCGCACCACATGTGGCCAATCCGGTGACGACGTCCGGTCGAGATAACCTATTTTCCTGCGGTTAGCCAATCAGCGAAGCGAATTTCCCACCTTCTTGGTGGGACAAATTTTGCATTAGCGCAATTCGCCATCTTGGTTGTTCTCGATTTTGACAGATGACGCCATTTTGTTTGTTTTGATATTTTTCGACTAATTTTCTTAGGTTCGAAAATTCGATTCTAACAAAAAGTAAAACGCTCAATTCGCTTCAAGGAAAACCTGCGCATGCGCTTAAAGAACAAAAAAAAACAAAATGGCGTCCATCGCTTTAATGCTGCACAGAACGTGCCTGCGCACAAGTATGCAAACCTCCAGGGTGGCAAACCACCCTTTAGTGGTGGGGCAATAAATTGATTTTTATTGATGGTTTCGGATCGATTCTCGGGGCTCGTCACCCCACTAAGATTTGGCGTCGTCATCAATCATAAACCTGCCGGAGCTGCCGGAATAGGTTTGCAGGCTTGCAGGTGCACGATTCACCTTGCAGATTTACCTTACGGGGCTACAAAGTAACAAATAGACCTAGTAGGCGTTGAGCTGCATTAGAAGTGTACCCAAACTGTCAGAATGGGGGACCAGTGTGTCCAGATTTTTTGACTGGTCTACTTTAATTTTACTAATAATTTGTTTTTAACTTGTTTCAGATCGCGAAGGATTCACCCTTATTGGTAAGTGTACTTTTAATAGTATGGCATCACTGCCATCATTAGGAAACCGTTCACGCCAAATGAGCCAGGATCGTTCAGTGTTGGCAAATAAAAACTCCCCGGTGCAGACGGTTGGAGACTTTATGAGCTGCTAGGAGGCCCCGAAGAAGATAAATGGACAATTAAAATGAATATGAAGCTAATAATTCCCTTCCCAGCGTTCGGTCAGGTGTGAGAATTCTTCTATGCCGCCTGCTACGATGATGAGGTTCTCAATGACGCGGCCACTTTCAGTTTTGCATACACAAAACCGTCAGATTCTATTGCTGTTGGCGAGTGGAAATGTCAGCTTGATTACCAACACTCGCGGTGGCAGTCATATTTTTAAAGATTGTTCAATTAAAGCGATCATTCTTTAACTGGAAGTCGTTAAAAAATCGATTCCATCGGACGGTCGGTAAGGCAGGAACTGCTAGACCCTGTAACCGTTTGTGGGTCTTGGAAGGTTCGTTTTTATTATTATTCAGCGCGCACTTGTTCAAACAGTTGCGCTGATGTGGAGACTTGAGTTAAGATGACGACAATCATTAACGGAAGGCAGCCAGTAAAAAAGTGTGTCGAGACGATGATGCTGGTGTTTATCGGCATCGGTTCCACATACTGTGTATAACTAAGCTGTTTCGCTGCTGCTACTGTAGATACGACACGTACCACGTACAGAACACACGAGGTCGCATTTGTTCATACAAAACTCTGTACTGACCGGTGTGGTGTTGTATGAGCAACGTATTTATTCTAAACTGTGCTAATCCATCACTTGAAACATCAAAGACGACATGATTGCGACAGAAATCCTTTAAAACAAGTGTTTAATTTGGTTGAATTTGGAATCCGAAGTCCAGACTAATATGCAAAATGTAAGCAAAAACATTAATTTTGAAGATCTGGCAAAAATCAGAAAGAAATGTTTTCTAGGCCAAGCTAATAGTGAAGAACACATTTTAGATGAGACATTAAGTTTGAGGATCTGCTAACATAAAACGGTAATTAAGAGGTATCAAGGTATCTCTTAAGATTTCCCAAAATTTTAAATTTTTCTTGTCACCATAGTGGCCACTCAAGTCGAAAAGTCGGAAATTTGGCAAAAATCATGAAATTTTTTTTTGAAGTCAATTATTCTCAATTTGTTTTGAGCACTTAATTTCAATCTCCGATTTCTTTTACCAATTTGCCGTTCTACGCATAATTGTCCCTTGTTCGAAAAAGGGCAACTGAGAAAAACGCGATTGAAATTTTTCGATCGATTTATGTGTTTCTACGCATAATTGTCCCGTGGGTTCCTATTCGCCCTATGTGTCCCTAATCGCCCCAGTTAGCAGTTTATCACTCTTTTTGTGATCTTCTTGCTAAACAACAGGTAAACACGACATAATGCTTCATAAAACTATTGATTCCGTATGAGAAAATACTTGGTGGGACAATTATGCGTAGAAGTTTAACGATGGGACAAACAGACTTGATGTTGTTTTCAATGAGTTTCCGAACAAAGTACCAGATTTTAAGTGTTTTTCTTAAAGTATACGACAAACTAAAAATAAAAATGTAAAAATCGTCCAAAAATGACATGGCACAATAATGTATAGAACTGCAGTATATCTCATGGAAAGGCTATTAAAAAAATAAAAATTCAAATTGATTCCGTTTGATTACGATGACATGGATTTTGCCCAGATTTTCATAATAGTTTATGCATTTATCAAAAGAATTGATTATTTTTTACTTAAATCATAAAAAATGTACACAGAAAAAAAAGTTCAATTTTGCAAGAATAAAAATTTGGTAGGTTGAATATTACCTCTTTTTTGACTAATATTATATCAAAAATGTGTAAAAATGCGAACCTGATGAATGTTCATCAAAAACTGATGAATATTCATCAATTCTTGATGTAATATTACACATTTTTTTCGACACAAAATCTGTCACCATTTCCTGATGAATATTACCATCATTTTTTTTCTGTGTAAGAGAACACTTTAAAAAACTGCTTTTAATTTTTTTTTAGTTTTCCCCGTAATTGGTACTTGATAAACTTGGTCAAAAATATGTCAAAATCTGTTAATTAATAAAAAAAATAAAAATCTGTCCCATTTCATTCTGACACAAGAGGTAAAATTTCATGAGTTGTGAAATTGTTTTGCTTAATTGCAATTTTTTTAAATAATTCCAACTTGTGTTTGACAATAGTTTTTTTGTAGTAAATCTTTTTAAACTACATCTTTTAAAAAAAAAAAGTAAATCTTTCCCAGTTCCTGAGGAGAACACCCTTGAAGAGTATCGGGGCCGGCATTTACAAAGCGGATTCAGTGGCAGTTTCTAACTCAACTAATGTTAACATGTTAAGGTTGATGTTAACATTCCATAGGTCGCCTTCCTAAGGTGTCGTTGATAAGGTCCAGCTTGTGACGATGCACTACCTTCCCTTTACTAAGCAATCGAATCCAGAAGGGAAAAGATCACCAGTTGTGTTGGTCCAAGCCGGGATTTGAACCCCGATCTACCGCTTACAAGGTGGAAGCGTTACCACTAGGCTACGTGACTCGTAGCATTTTGGAAATATCCACTCCATTATTTTTAGGTAGTCGTTTAAAAAATGCAGTGAATCTGGATTTTAATTTATAAGAAAAACTTAACCTTCTATTTCAAGTGAAATAAAAAAAAACTCATTTAAAAAGTAATTAAATTGAAAAACATGTTTTTTTTATATTTAGCAAACCTTGGTGCTTAATTTAACTTGATAAAAACATATTTTTACATGATTTCTTTATTCTTTTGAAATGTTGAAAAAACTGCAATCATGTTTTAAGCATTTCTATATTTCTCTTTTAAAACTCAAAACACCTTACCTTCTGACATTTTTTTTCAGGAAACTACGAAATACATAAACTTTAGGCCTGTTTTTTTTAAATGAAATTATAAAGGCTTCTTTTTTTGAAATATTATAAAAAATAAGGTTGTTTTCGAATGTTTACAAAAGTGTCATATTTTGTAAAGTAGTGATATTTTTCAAATGAATTTAAAAAAAAAGTTTTGATGGTAACTTTTTTTAAACAGGTTTTGCTTTCGGTAGAAATGCCATTATTTGAATTCTATCGGTAGGGAATTCGAAAATGGGATTTGAGTGGTCACCCTGATCATGTAAATGAGTGCCACAATTATAATACAAGTGGATCACTTAAGGTTTTGTTTAAGTCCATGAGTTGAGTTATTCCTTAGAGAAAATAGTTTCAAATGAATGAAGTGTTGCCAACTTCTAAATGTTTTAAAAACTAAACTGCAGAAGAAGCAACCCGCGCTTTGCTTCAATCCGGCGTGCATTGTGCAAATAATAGACAAAAATCCTCATTTTAATTGCAATCTCCGCGCGTATCTTTTGACTCATAACAACCGATGAGTTGGCGGAAAAGATGCACAATTTTGCAGATGCAAATAAATGCAAAGTTCACTGGGCGATCTGCGATGGCGGCCATGACGATGTGGCCAACGTGTTGAAATTCAAATCATGGCACACTTGGCGAGCTTTTAATGCGTTTTCATCCTAGATTTTATGCACCGCAATCGTGTGCCTTGAGAGCCGGGCACCTATTGCTATCGGGTCCCAAATTCGATGCGCTCCGTTCTGGTTGGTTTCGCGATGACGAGTGTGCTTTTCAAACAGGAAAACACCTTGGATTGTGTTGGAGAAAAACAAATAAAGCACCATTTCAGCCGACTTGAGGAAGTGATATGGAAGTTTACAAAATTTGCACTGGTAAAAAAGTACGATGAACGCTTTATGGAACCACTGTGCAACATCATCATGTTTGCTGCAACTTTTTTTACAGTGTTCAACACTGGAAAAAAAAACGACACGAAGAGTACAGAACAAACTCGCGACCGCACAGTGCAACAAATGTGACGGATGCATTCCAGGTTTGATGCAATAACCAGAACACATTTTTGTTTGCTTTTCTTTCGTAAGAACGAGGAAGAATGAAAGAGAAAGAAAGTTTGACACAGAAACAAAGCACACACAGAATGTATCCCAAGTGGCGATGCAGTTGTCAGCTTTTTTTATGAAGACATATTATTTTTATGATGTTCTTAATTTGAAAATTATGGAAATGCTTCACTGCCAACTTGGAGAACACACCTGAGGATTGTATGGTGTTCTCTCTTTCCGTTTCGTATGATACAAACCAGCATAGAACTTTGGTTGTTGCTATCGCACTCAGGTTTTCCTATTTACTACCGTTTTTGTTTGTATTTATCATTTAGCGGCTATCACCGTGTCGTTGCTTGAGGTTTTATTTTCAGTATAGTTTTGTAAATACCGGTTGCAAGCTATGTGTTGCAACAACCGCCATGCAACCCCGGGTGTATTCTTAATTTATTTCCCTACAAAACCTTCCACTTAAAAAGACCGCATAATGTTTTCGAGTTTATGTACATATTTTGTGCTGCACAAAACAGACGACAACTTGAACACATCACGTATGACACGGACCCCGGGACGATCTTGGCGACCACTTGGTCATAAAGCACCAAAGCCGCCATCTCCTGTGTGCAGAACAGGCAAATCGCAAACGTACACCAACGTGTATGAATTCGACAAGGTATGGTAGATCTCGTAACTATAAAAAATAGCTTGAAATTTTAAAGGCGATTTTTATTAGTGCAAAAATAAAGACGACTTTAGTGTTACCTTTTTTAACAGACTAAATTCCACCTTACCTCTAAACAATCATACACTTTGATCGTATATTGCGGGAATTGCTCCGCTATGACGTGAGGGCATCGATTTTTTATGATGGCACGGTTTGATACTTTGCTAACAAATGAAAAAAAAAAAAACATTTAAGTTACTTCTTTCGACCATGCACGTCCTTCGAACCTATAAGATTTGCAGTGTGCACTACCAGTTTTGATAGTAATCACATATTAGGACGAGATGTCAAACTGAAGGCATCGCATTCCTTGTCGCGTTGCATTACCTCCAAGCAAGAAAAGTCCATACTATCCGAAGCACTAAACGACCTCAACGAATCCAATGTGTGTTTACCTTTCCCAAAAACGGACAACCGACCGTCCTCGTCCGTGCACTATGCGTGGATAAGCGTTCAATTCAAATCGTAGCGTAGAGTGCTTTATTTTCGACCTACGGTACCCAATTTGGACCTATCTTATTTTTGTTTAGAACAGATAGCAGTCTTTACCCTTCTCACATGCAGCCAACTGCATCACGATTAATGCTAAACAATTTTTCTTATTATCACATCTTGTTTGATTCTGGTCCTTCTCGTCAAAGCAAGAAAAAGGTGTGTGATAAACGTCTTTTTGCGTCACAACAGAAAAAAATATCTCATTTTCAGAACTGAGCCAGGCTTGGTAGGTCAAGTTCCCTGACTTCTTCTTTTGAAGTGAGTGAAGAAAAGGACAGAAATGTGGATTTCGGGAATAAAGCGAGCAGCCGAGAAGGTTTTGTTTGAACAAAAATTTAGAAAAATAAACACAACGAAAAATATCGTAATGTGGCGTGCTTCATCTGAGCCACACGGCGATATGGAGATTATGAGACTCGGACTCAGAGTTCTTGCTTTCATGACTTTTTGAAGGAGAGAAAACGCGTCTTGGTGGGTTTCGAGGAAGGAATGACGAATGGCGCGAGTGGAACGAAGATTACACCTTCAATATTGGGATGTCAGAAATTTCACAAATTTTAGGAAAAGAATTGTAATTTTTTTTCTACCAAATTTCTGATAGCTATTTTTTTCTAATAGTTTTAGAAAATTTAATGAATCGGGTGATAAGGTGGCAACATAGCATGTCAGTCGGGACGCCCGTGTGGATCAAACGGACCGGCACTCGACTCAAAATCCAGAGGTCGCTGGTTCGAATCCCGCGGCGGTCGTTTTTTTTCGATAATTTTAAAATACACTATATTTTCAAAACATCCTAGAACAAAGTTGAGAATCGATGCTCTAGACATCATATCTCCGGAACCAGATATTGCACCATAATGTCTTTTTTGCTCAAAATATATCTTTTAAAGTCCCCTAAAACAAATTAAAAAAAAATGGTAATTCAACCTTCAGTGATAAAAAGTTAGATACAGAAACGGATTTTTTCCGTGACCTATTTTTTCCGAAAATGTTCTAATCATAACTTACAACTTTGCCGAAGACACCAAAACGCTCAGAAAAGCGATACGACTTGTTCCTGAAAAGTTTTGTTGTATGAAATGGCGAGAATCAATGCGTTAACCCTCTACTGCCTAATTTTTTTTATTTTTCCCGTATTCAGGAAGTCATTTTGAGCAACTTTTGTTCGACGAAAAACTTTGCTTTTCATGTTTTATGTTTTTCATGTTTCATAATTAGCATTTATATTTGCATTTATCTTGTTTATTTTATGTTTGTTTCTGATAGTATTTGGCTAATACTACCACCTCCTATCATTACCTTTTGTCTTATCAGTTTTTTCGTGTTTATATTCTAGAATGAAACCATTATCACTTAATTTTTTTTAAATGCTTAGAGGCATAGTCTGGAACAATACAAAAATTGCTGCTTACTTATTTTTAAATATAATATGGAAAATATTAGGGAAAAACACAGCCAAAGTTGCCACAGAAAAAATGATATTTTTTAAAACATTGGCAAAGTTACATAAAACATGTCGCACTTCCAACCCTAAAATTTTCTTTTATTTTAAGAGTTCTTGTTTCCAGTGCTTTTTAATAATAAAAAATTGGTTGAAAAATCGTTTTTTGGCGAATCTTTAGATCGAAGCCCACCTAGATTGAGCTTCAATTTTTCACAGATGGGCTTGAAACAGTATAAAACAAAGTTTTCCGCTTGTGAAGCAAGTGAGCAATGAAACACTGGTACGAACAACGTTTTTCATTCTAAATACCAAACATCTCCATTGAGAACAATGGATATTTTAAAATCACCTATACTTTGTTGCACGTCGGACTTGTCCAGACTTCCGACATTTGCACATCCCAACGTGCACGGCCTGCTACGATGACACACATTACCCACCACGATATACATGCAGAACACACTACGATAAACCCCTGATATGGGTGTCGCTAAAGTTAGGCTTTCCGACCAACAGTCGGTCTCCGAAGTTTATAAACTGCACTTCGGTCGTTTCGTGTTCTATTAGTCGGCGGTCATTCCATTATTGTTAGAACAATTTGTACGGCCGAGTGTGAGTGTGGCGTGCACACTACCGTGAACATGTTTTATCAGAGTTGAACGGTTCGGGTGGCCGAGGCCCGGGGCTTTTTTCCCGGAGGGAACCTCGTGCCAAGTGGCCGCGCGCTGTTCGTATCCGAAGACCGGCAAATAGAACTTCGGTGCTCGGTGCTCTCGAGCGCGATAATCATATACACAAACAGAACCGAGAGGGAGAGCGAACGATCTCCAATACACATGCGTGACCCGGGGAACAACGTTGAACGGAACGGGTCAGAGCGAGACGGACCGATACTGTGGCTTAGTATCGAAGTTTGTCACTTGGCAGAGCGCAACTTCCTCCACTCCAGTCGCATTGCCGCCGCCACCGCAGACCGCGCTGTCACCTGCGCGCGCCTGCTTGGATCGTGGATCGTACGGTGCTGGTAGCCTTAGTAGCAGTGTCAGCACAACTCTACTCATTAGTGATCGAGTGTTCGCGCAGGACGACGGTTGTGTCTGCTGCTGCTGCATTTAGATGAGAAGAGTTCTGGGTAGCTTCGTGACTTTACTGACGTTGACTTCCTCGCGTTGGTGTGCATCCAGAGTTCAAGTGTGCCGAATGATTTATGGTAATTGAGGTTCCGTAGAACTCCATTAGGTCATCGCGGTCGCGGCCAAGTGTGACTACGTTGGAAGCGTTGCAACGACGCGGGGTTAAAACGTCTCTTTTTTTTCGGGGGGCGTCCAAAGACCAGACATCATCGTCAGCAACAAACACACCAATAAAGATAAGATGAACAACTCTGTTGAACGCCGCCGTCACCGCGCCGGTATCTTCCGGAGAACCGCCGATAAAGATCCGACAACGTGCGGTGTAACGTGAACCGCCATGAAGAAGTGTGGTCTTGAACACTGAAGAAGTGAAGTACTGGGAAGGGGGAAAAAAAGTGCTGAGCCAAGGCGACAACGCGTCGCTCAGTCGGTATACGCGGTTTTCAAGTGCACGGTCGTCGGCGTAAGTCGACTTGCAGGTCTCGACTCGGCAGCAAACCAGGTAATTAGATTTTTCAACCATTTTTCATGCGAGCTTTTCAAGCTGCTGTTTTGTGTAGTAGGCTCTGGAAAGCCGCACGATCGCGTAGATCGAAGTTCACGCGCAAAGCCTACTATACGAGGTGCATCACGATAACGACTTTGGTGATCGCGTGGCGTTGCCACGTGGAAGGTTAAGATCGTTGTTGCGTGAAAAGTGTGGAAAATTGGAGAATTAGTTCCTTTGCTGGAAAATCATTGTGCTAAGTTAAAATTGTTGTAACTGTGACAAATTAGGCGATATATGCATAAAATTTCAGATCGATTTTATTCTAGACCATTTTGTTTATTTATTCTGCGAGCGAAACATAATTTGGGAAAATATAAGACGATTTTTAAGTAAATCTGTAAAATTTGGTGTGAAACCATAGGAAAATTGTCATTCTTAAAAAAAATTTAGATTGACAAACAAGAAACGTGTTCTAAGAATATTGACATTCCTTTTATTTTAAAAAAAATGTATTGTTAGTTTTTAAGCTCAACTTGTTTTAATTACTGAAACAGGTTTATTATCTAAAGTTGTTATTTTTTTTTAAATAGGGAAAACATTTCCTTCTAATGGTTGTACTATCTTGACTCATGTCTAAACAAATTTATGTGGATAAGTGGCAAGCTAGCGCAACAAAAAAATATAGGGTTATCAGTTTAAAAATCGTAACGAGACAAAGAAATTTTACTAAACTCTTTTGATAAGGAAAATCGATTAAATTTACCTAAACCGTATAATAAAACAATGTTACTTAAATGACATTTAACTTGAAAAAATTAAAAGTGTTACTTCCAATTAGCGCTCATGTTACTTTGTACTGAAGGCAAAACAACGCATTCTGGCCAATTTTATTGTTTTGATTGCAAAATATTGCGGAAAAACTAAATATTGAGGAATTAGAGTCATACAAATTCAAGATTAATGTAAACAAATACAAAAATCGACCATTTAAGCTTAATTTCAGTCCGATTTTATATCGAATCTGGCTAACTTACTGCAAGCGTTTACACAGTAATAAAGTGTGAAATTTTGAAAGGGGTTAAATTTGGTTAATATTATCTTTTTATGATGTAATATTGCCTCAATTTAGACTGAAAAAGTTGCATTACACCGGAAAAGAGGTAAATTTAAACATTTTTTTTTGTTAAATTACACATCTTTCTGACATAAAAATGTACTAATTCCAACATGTAATATTACCATGACTTTTTTACCGTGTGTGAATGTGGATTTGACATTTCGTCGCTTGTGTGCTGTTTTGTGACACGTCCTATCTTTTTACAGCAGACTTGTCACAAGATTTCTATATGCTGAGACGTTCTACCAAGTATTTAATATAGAAATTGACAGGAATCATTCCAGTGCGCCTTCTTGTGCAATCCGGAGGCTAACGTGGAGCACACGTTTGCAGTTGGGTAGAAAACCAATTACCGATAATGTCCGAGTGGTCATTTATGATTTGTGTCATTCATTCCCCGTCGTCATTTTTCGATGTCGACCTGTCACACAAGGTTAGGGTTGTTAGGGTCCTCACGGAACTAGCGCCCGTAACGACGATTGCACGACACGATTGCGGAGGAGGAGTAGGAGAATGAAGAAGGGCACATAAATTGCCTTTTGTGTATCTCAGCACTTTTTTATACGCAATGTTTCAGAATGAAGCATTTTATTGAGCAACCGGCAGCGTGCGTCCATACGTAAAATTGATGATGATAATGATGACAGCAATTTACCCCCGGGTTTCATAGTTAGTAGGCTCTGGGTTGGAAATGGTTTTTACATCGCAAACAAGGCATGAAAAAAAGTTTTGAAGGATCGATTAAAGTAGGCCGTTTGACGTTTGTCACCTTGGCTGGCAACCTTGCCGCGTCGCCATTATGACGAAGAAAAAAGCTTATCAGCCGAAAGCATTAAGTCTGCCACAATAGTTCCCTTATAAAACGAGAAGAATGCACAATTTGTGCTGTACCTTTTTACGACCTCAAACATGCCGCCATGCAAACATGAGGTTTTTTGTACACATACGACACATTTTTTTCCGTTTCTCTCCACTCCAACAAGCTTCGGAGCTATTTATGATTATGATTTTGTTGGAAAACAAAAATGCATATCCATTCAGTAAACAACAACAAATGTTCAAGCTGCATGGCAAACCTTGACGAGCGAAACAATGCATAACCTGTACGAGTCAGTCGCCATCATGGCATGCTACCATGTGCAGACTTCAATTTGTTAATTTGATGAATGCGCGCGCCAACTCACTCTCGCGGTCAACCCCTGAACTGCTGCTGGGCTGCACCACAATTTGGAGGAAATTGCAGCAAATAATGGGCTTTAGTCATGTGACAAACAAACAATGACGCGATTGCAGAGTTTAACCATTTGTGATTGAGTTCGGCTAAAAGTGTACAACTGACAGTTACACTCATAGCAAAAACAACCCAACAATCGATTGAAAGCCCCCAAATCATCCTAATCGGTACCGTTTTTGCACAATTTCGCATGTTTTATTCTTTCTATTGAGTGTGCGAACAGCAGGGGGATAAAAACGCTTCAAAACCAGCCGGACCCTAACATGACAGATTTCGTGAGTTGCGCGTATTTACCAACAGATGGCCAGTGGGCCTCGTCGGAGTCCGACCATTAAATACGCAACTCAAAATTTGCATGGGAAACTTTTTTTTCGTGACGGCATTCGCGGCACGCTCACTTCAACTGTTCTAGACTAATATTTGAACGTGGCGTATCTCTAAACAAGTTTTTTAAGAAAATGATTCCAGACTACTTATTTTGTCGTTTTAAACTGATACAAGGAAAAAACTATATTTATTTAAACAATTCGCCATTTTCAAAAGTTTGGCTAGATAATATCGAAGGTCGCCATCTTAGGCCCACTGGGCCCACAAAAAGAGGTACGCTCAGTTTGTATGGGAGCTGTCAACATGCTCCCGGGCTGTTCAAAACAGCTATTTTACTGTAATGTAATCTTATATAATTGCCCAGAGAACAACAACAACAACTCACTAAGTCGCGTCGGCGCAATCTGACAGCCAGGGCTCTAGGAGGCGCACTCTACGGAGGAAGGAAACAAGCACCGGAGGCAGGGAAGCAAAAGTGCATGCTAATTTAATTTGTCTGTCATTTCTGCTTGTTCATGTTTTAATGTGCGGTTATGAGCAGCAAGTTTGTCTGTTTTTTTTCTCTCTCTCTCGCTACTTTTTCAGTAGCATTGTGTTTGACTCTTTTGCACAGCTTTGTGTCATTTTTGCACTTTTTGAGGTTTGCTCACTTTGATTACTGTGCACGACCGGTGGAAATGATCTTGCGAAATGGATTTGTCAATCGGTTTCAATCGGCGTGCACGCTGGCAACACTTCCAAGAATTGAATGGGGTCATCCCTAAACCACGTAGATGGATTTTGCTACATTTGCAGTGGTTATATTTAGAAAAAAAACACTAAATTCTACGTAGCTTATGGTTGGTCCCCAAACCCTGCAACAAAGTGGTTCAATTATGGCCGATTTTGGACGTTTGTGGGCTCAAAGTCACTCGAATGGATCGTGATCGGGACTGGAAACTGTCATATTAACATGTGTCAGTCGTAAAAATAAAAGCAAAACAACCACATTCTGCTTGCTTGAGTCGTGAGCTCCGCGGTAGCAAATTACCGTGGCCACTAAAGCACAAATCAGGCGATAATCAGTCGACTCCCGCGCGTTCAATGGTGCCTCGAAGGAGACCCTGGAGGTGCGATGTACCTGCTGGCAACGAAGACGCGAGGGTCATGTTCGCACTTTTTTTCAAAGAATGGCTAGTTTGTTTTCGTTCAAAGACCTTTACTTTTTTAGTGTTTAGTAATTGTACATTTCTAGAGTTTTTTTTTTTAAAGGTCCTATAAACATATGAAAGACAATCTTAGTAAAATTTACCTAAAACTTTGTAAAAAGCCAACTTTTGATGAAATTTGAAGAAAAAATACTCTGAAACGTGTAATTTTGTTTCAGCGTGTAGATCTCCATTACTAAACTCACTAAATGAGCTGTCTATAAATAGGGTAAAAATGACGACCCATCCTGACGAAATCTTTTGAGTGGCATTTCGAATTTCATGAACGCTGTTTCACGATTTTGGGAACTGATTTTTCTCAGTGCATTAATTCCACCCTAGCAAGAGATAGCACGTTGCAACCTAGAGAGAAATGTGAGAATAGCCTAAGTCAACAAAACTCCGCCGTGGACATGACCGGATCGTCATCGGTCATCGTCCCGGTCGCGTTTGCTAGCTGATCCAGTTCAATTTACACATTCCGAACAAAGTTGGCAGCACTGCAGCGTGACTTCCTAGCAGAGAAGCACGATTTTTTACTCCTGGGGTCTTTCATTTGTGGTTCTTGGGTTAAGGAAGCGCTGTACATTGCATTATTGAAGAAGAGAAGATCTTTATGAATTATGGATGTCTGTATCGGTACGGAAGTTTCGCCTCTTGGGTCCAAAAGATGCAAGGTATGCCGGTTTATGAAAATTTATATAACCGTACCCAAACTCGTGATGCATTCTAATTAACATGTACACACTAACGACAAACACGCAGAACCATCTGACCCCGTGCTCAGAAGAGAAGTCCAATTTCGGAGTATCCGTCCGTCCGTCGTTGATCATCTGCGAGTGCCTTTAACATAAATTTGCACTTTGTCGCCGTCGTCAAAGTAGGCGCGACAAGGAGTCAGCTATGCAAATTCACACGGCTTGCGGCAGACTAAAAAGTAGGCCAACTCTGTGGAGTCCGAGGCGAAGATTGCTTGGATTTGCTGCCGTCTGCCGCCGCGATGACTGAGAGATTCAAATGAAGGAGCCATTTGACAGTCTAATTGGATTGAGATCTCAATCGCACTGCGCTGATGCGTTCGCGACCTGAGTAAAAGCGATTGCAGCTGTGCAGTCCGGTTCGGTACACACCCATCAACGGCTAGTTATTTATTGAGTTTGCCGGTGATGTGTGTGAGAACCGATTCTAACTCTGGAGGAAGTCGTATTTTATGAATCACGACGCCGTAATCGATTCTCCAGTAAAGTAGAATTCTGAATTGATGGCAACACTGGTGATACGTGCAGTGGGCGCCGTTATCGCCACCACAACACACAAACTCAAAGCGCTGACCCCGATAATCTGAAATGCAAATAGAACGCACTTTCGAACCCTTTTTTTACGCTTTTTATGCTTTTGACACTTCTCCACCTTTATCCTCACTAGCGTTGCGCGAAGCGAGTTTTGTTTGTTTTGGGTTGAACCAAGATGGCGCCTTGCTTTTTTTCTCACGAGCCGTTAACCCAACATTTTGGAAGACGATTTGACAGTTTTTGAATTTTCGACAAATTCGTTCACGCACCGCCCTGGACAAGTCTTTCGAAACCGCGAGGTGGTTGAATCACGCCACAAATATGCCATCTTGTGCACGTATCGGGTCTCTATTCTCGGTTACAGCTTATTTTTTATCGCACTTGACAAACACCAGAAAGCCATTCACGTTACAAATATTTGCAATGTTGGCAGATAACAGAAACCGAGCGGCATGGACATGGGTGGTGAATCAGTCGGACGAAAATATGTATTTTCTCTGTTACTTCATCAGAAGGCCGGAAAGAGAGCTCTTTCCGGCGTGACACGCCCTCTTCAAGGTATCTTGTGCAAATTGCTAATAAATCTGTTTCGAAAGATTTTGACGTGCACTCAGTGTGATAGTAACTACCACTTACACTCTGAACAGAAACCACTTGCAATAATGAGGTATCATCCTTCAACGAAACCAGCGCCATCTTGGATGACAAACGAGAAGTTTCCTAAGCTTGCTGGACGCACTAAAATGCATGTCGTCGTCGTCGTTAAGGCCGCGTCCCTTAGTAGGCTACGTCGCGTGCGATGCACCCCCTTGGCCCCGGTGCATACATGCAATGAGAAAAGCGCATCGCGTTTTGTGTGTATGATTAATGACAGCTCATTTTCAAATTGAATAAATACAATAACAAAAATGGCGTCCGCATGTAATCATCGCAACCTGCCAACCGTTGCCCCATTGAGTAGGAGATTTCATAAATCACAACGTGGCCAAGCCGACCTTCTGGCGGCGGATTGACGGACACACGCGACCAGAACGGCTCAGAATTCTGTCACATGACAGTCAGCGTACCGCGTCGTCGGCGGCGACGCGCGCGCTCACGGTTGTCATCAAAGGCAGCCATTTAATTTACGATTGCATAACCGCGGTGAAGTTCGCCGGAGCGAAGCTCTCCGCGGACATGAGAGTTGACAATTGTGATCGTCGTACGGAACTTGTTGGCGAAAAGTAGGCTGCAAATCGCAATGTGGAAGCTGTCACGCTGTTTTACTCTGATTTTCATGTAAAAATTCTATGCAACAAGCAGTAACATTTAGAGTTTTAGATAGAAGGAATGCATGTAGATAATTAAATGAAAAAAAAAAACGATCTGGCAACCCTGCCACACACTGTCAAAGTCGATTATTTTGCAAAGGGTCTATTGTGAAGCCGATGAAAAAAAAAACTCCACTAATCTTCTGACAGATTGCCCGTCCGATCCGATCAAAGATGACTAATCGTAGCAGGCTCGATCAAGCGGGAACAGTGCACCACGTGTGACCTTCATCACAAGTGGCGTGCTTCGATCGCGGCGAAGGGAATCACTGTGCTGCTCGGAGGTGGCGATTAAGTCACCTGTTCGATTCGCCAGAAATGTCATCCATATGCAAAACCTCTGGCGCGCGGCGGTGGTAATCACGCGATTACTCCATCATTGGCCTAAGCGGTTCGCTGGCTTGGAGATGTAGATTAATAATAAAAAGAGACTCATTACAGGACGGGGGACGCCACTTGGCGAGCTGATATATGCTTGATGTTGTTGTTTTTGTCGTAGTCGCGGCGTTGGCACGTACACACGTTCCAAGGGGAGACCCGCCGCAACTATTGTACCGCTCTGTAGACAGCGCTAACTAAGCGTGAGAAGTTGCTTAGCGCGCGAATGCATAAATATGCGCGTTGAATAGTAATTACTCATTCCGCTGACCTCCCTTCTGCTTCTAATCGCGTCCCACCAGAAATCGTCAGCTGTGATTATATAATCAGCTGCAATTGATTCCGTACGCGAGCATCGGGAGCATTAGATGCAGAACCTTAATGAATAATGATCGCGCGCGCCATCAGGTTGAGGTTCTTTCGTGATTTCACTTTCAACCACGGGAACCTCCCGCGGATGATTTATAGTTTCCCTCTATGGTAATCCGCTTGCAGGTTGCGCACTAGTACAGGTGACGCCGGTCAAGGTCTTCGCGGAACGTGCTGAATCATGGCGCAGGGATTTCCTATGAGCGTTCCAGGAATCGACTTATCAAATTGCTTCCTGATGGGCTTTGATGGGCCTTTTGATTTTAACAGCCCATTTAACAGCAGTGTTGCCAGAGCCAACATGCCTTTAAATGCTCTATATTACAAAATTCCAATGCATTATGACCGATTAATGTGAAGAAGTATTACTGCCGAGGTTTACTTTTTTCATAAACTGATACAAAATACAAAATGCAGTTTGCATACATTGTTGTTTCGTCATAATCTTAGAACGTAACTTGACATAGAATGATTCCTGGCCAGGTTCTTACCTTTACTTGCGTTGAACTCTTTTGTTCATATTATTCACATAACATGAGAATCCTCCAACTTACACTCCCCTTCTTCTTTCTCAATCTCCTTTCCAGACCGATCAAAATGCCGGTCCGTCAACATCCACGCAACATCCGCCAGTCCCCGCAGCGTCCGCCCTCGAGGACAGCTGGTTCTGGGACCCGGAACAAAACGTTTCGTCCACATCGTCATCCTCCAAAAAAGACGACGATCCCGAAAATGACTCACCTCGTTCGGGAGCCGACCTGACCACCATTCCGCTGGAACCGCCAGCAACCGAGGGCGAGATCATCGAGCGGCTCCACCGTCAGCTGACGGACAAGAGCCAACAACTGAAGAAGCAAATGCTCGAGAATGCACTGCTCAACGAGAATCTCACGCAGATGAGCGGCGAGAATCGCGAGCTCAACGAGAACATCGAGGAACTCGATAGGCAGCACGAGCTGGTGGTGGAAAATTTGCTGACGGCAAAGAAGAACCTGCAGGACCGGTGCTCACAACTCGAGGAAGAGCTTCGAATCAAGCAGGGTGAAGCGAGCGTCACCAAAGAGTTGGACGAGCTGAAGGTAAGTTACGGGAAGCTCGAACAGAGCTACGTAAACTCATGTCAGGAAAGTGTCCAGCTGAAGGCCGAGCTAGAGAGGATCGTTGTGGAGAACATTGATGCGGTAGCTGGGTTGGAGGGTGAAATTACGGAACTAAAGAAAACTCTTGAGGAATCGCAAAACTCGTCGGAGGCAGTTGATCACAAGTCCAACACACTAGCGAGAGAAAATGCCAAGTTGGACGAGCAACTAGCAATATTGAAGGACGAAAATGAACAGCTGGGTAAGAAACTTGAACAAATGACAACACAGAGTGAGCAACTCGCCAAAGCGGAAGACGAATGCGAGCAACTAAAGCGAGAGCTAGAAGAACTCAAGCGCAAATCCGAAGAGGATGCCTTTGTGGCACTCGATCAAACGGAACTTGAAGAGCTGCGGAAGAACTACGAAGCGCTAGCTGCGGAGGTTGAGCGGTGGAAAACAGACTGCGATCGACTGCAGGAGGACAATCTGGTGCTACAAAAGAAGCTTGAGGAGCGCAAGCCGGATGAAACGCAGGTGGCTCAGCTTCAGCAAGAGGTGAGCGAGCTGCAGAACGAACTGCGCAGTGTGATCATCGACAACTCGGTACAACTGGACGCCAAGGAGAAGGAGTGGCAAGAGAAGCTCAACTTCGTGAAAGCTGAAAACTCGAGGATTCAGCACAGCAAGGATACGCTCGAGGCTGACTTGATGCAGTACGAGAAGGAGTGCGGAAACTTGATGAAGAATAATGACTTGCTGATTGCGGAGATTGATAACTTGAAGTGCAAGAAGCTGGAGACAATCAATGAAAATGCTGAGGATAGCATTGTGATTTTGGAGAGACAGCTGGAGGAAAGCACCATGCTTAACAAGAGTCTTGAAGACGAGTACCAGGAGGTGAACAAGAAACTGGAGGAGGTTTTAGAGGAGCGGGAAGAACTGGACGCCAAGGTTGAAAACTACCAGAAGACACTCGAAGAGAAGACGAGGATAGTGTACGATTTGCGGATGACGGTGGAAGCGCTGGAAGCTGAGAAAGCACACCTTTTGTTTGAGGTGAACGAAGCAAAGGCGAAAGAATCCACTTCGGAGGAACTTGATGAGTTGGAGCAACACAAGCTGCAGGTGGAGGATCTCCGCGCTCAATTGAGCACCATCAACGAGGATCACGCTAGTCTGGTACTGAAACTGCAGCAACTTCAGCAAACTTCCATTGAGAACACGCGAAACTCGGAAGCAAAGCTATCTGAGCTGGAAGCGAAGGAAAGTGCGATCAAGCAACTGCAGGCAGATTTGCTGCGAGTATCGGAGACTGCAAACGAAACGACAAGCGATGGTGCTGCCAAGGTGCTAGAAGAGCGTTTAGAGGCAGAAGCGAGCAAAGCTACGGCGTTGGCAGTGGAGAAAGACGAGGTTGAGGAGAAATTGGCTAAGGCGGTCGAGGAACTGGATCAAGTAAGGGCAGAATTCGAAGAAGCTTCAAAGTCGAACGCCACCAAGGTGGCGGAACTTACACAGGCTGTCGAAGGCATCACGCAGCAAAAGGACAACCTCGTGCAGCTGGTGACGGTCAAGCACAACGAGAACGTTCAGTATCACGCGGAAATACAAAGGCTAAGTCAGCTGCTTCAAACCGAACTAGCGGCCAAAAACGAGGCAAAGGCGGACAGTGACGAATGTTCCAGCTTGCGGGAGAGGCTTGCGCAGCTGGAAGCGCAAACTTCAAAGCTCGCAGACTTTGACAAAATGGCCGACCAGATTCAGTTCCTGCGGGAAAAGTCGGACATCTTGACGAACAATCTGCTCATCGAGCAGAACAACCAGAAGGTGCTACAGCAGGAGAAGCAAGAGGTGATCGAGCAGAAGAACGGACTGGCAAAGGACCTGGAGCGGTTGAGACAGCATCTGCTGGAGATCGAGGAAGCGCATACGCTGGAGACGGTCGAGCTGCAGCAGCGGTACGATGAAGCGAGAGGAAAGCTGCAAACGCTGGAGGAAGACGTCAAGAAGTCAAGCAATGCGCAAAAGTCAGCAAGGTGAGTTTGATTGGGGTTGCTAACCTCACTTTTTAGATTGTTTATTTTGTGTATGGTGAATAGAGCTTTATGACGTTTCGCGCACGCACACTAGCGCACCATTTGGTTTTGCTGGCCGGACAAAATTTAACCTCACTTTTTTTCGTGTACGTACACGCAATACATACGCACGTAGATAACTCTATTGACATGAGCTGAAAAATTCGTGTTGGTTGACAAGTATTTGTCAATTGCAGGGGGTGGTGTCAGAGTAAAGGGATACTCTACTCGCCCATCACCATAATCTTGCAATAGTATTAGTGAGTAGCCCCTGTCTGAAAACTAGCCCCCGCATTAGTGTTTGTGAGTAGCCCCTATCTGAAATCGCCTGCTGATGTATTGGTAGGTGAGGCCTACTGTTTACATCTAGCAACGTCAAAACGGTCAAACTTTATTTAAAATGGAAAATTGTTTGCAGCAGCGTGGCGAAAAAAAATGTGTTCTTGCGTAATCATTGGGTGACGGAAGTGTCGCAGCTACCACCAAATGTCCGTCGTGGTCCGGAAAACGGTGGTTCGTTCAAGATGGAGCACTCTGAATGGTTTTTTGAAGCCGAAATGTAAAACCTCAACCTGCTCGACCTGCACCACTGGCTGAGGCTGATGACGGTTGTTTCGATCCAGATTCGCTGACGGATTGGCTTTGAGGGAACCCGTACTTGAAATTGTCCTCTTTTTAGCCGAAATTCTTGTTATGTTGTCATTTGAACAAAAATCAGAGTGGATCGAAACACGCGGTTCGGTTTGTTGATACAATTTGAGGAATTTGACAGATGCGTTTTTTTTTCTTCTTTATCTTCTCTTCAGCGTCAGAAGTTTTGGTTTCAAGAAAATGGCCGTCATCACAGGGGCCTGGTCAATTGTCATCTTTTTACAGTAAAAAGTACACTCTTAATCGAAATCAATCTATTTTGGGACAAATTTGTTCAAGATTCAAAGACGACGACTTTCTTCCCACTTTTGTCTGCAAATCCGGTATACCGTGCGGGCAATCTTGTCATTACCCTTGAGCCCACTTTCGGAAAGGTCACCACGCCGTATAATAATTGCAATTTTGCATACGTGAACGCGTACGTACGTACGCTTCACAACTCTGACTAAGGGTGTCCATTGTTTGGCTGTGCTTTTTCTTTAGGCACACGAAAAAAAAAATCCCATAACCATTCCGGCTAATTGAGTCGAGACTCGAGAGTCGCTTATAATTATTATTATCCCACAAAAACCGAACCCGCGCCGGTAGCTCACCGCTGCAATGCTGACTCATTTTTCTTCGTTCTTGCCCACTGTCGTCGTCAGCATTCGCGCGAATCAGCACGCCGAAACGCTGCAGGCCCAGTATCACCTGTTGCAGCAACAGCGGGACGAGTTGGCGGCCAAACTGAGCGCGGCCGATGACCGCGACTACAAGAACCTGGCCTCGCTGACGAACCTGCAGGTGGCGCTCGAGCAGTTTCAAAACAGTAAGTTATTGAACTGTGGGTGTTGATTTGTTTCAGTGTTCTTTGACAGTTACACGCTAAATGAGGAGGATCATAATATGATTCTTATATTTTTTTCAGACAAAGAACGCGACATCGAGCTGGCAACACTGGCCATTCGGCGGGACCTGGAACAGGCCCAGGCTCGGGAAATGGCCCTCAAAGGGGATATCCGACAGCTACAGCAGCAGCTTGCGGACGCCAAAAATGGACTGCTGGCCGCTGCCCGGATTTCAGACCAACTCGAGATAGCACAGGTCACCGTGGCATCGTTGCGTGAAGAGTGTAAGTGTTGTTTTTTTTTACTTTAACCTTTTGTGTTTATTTTTCTCAGTTTTTTTTTTTGTCATTTTTCTATCTAAACTGATAACGTGAATTTATTTCTATTTCCTGAGCACGATTATTTCCTTACACTAACTAAGTGCTTCCTTTTCCTTTCATCGCTATCGCCTTATCTGGAGTGTTTCTTATCTTGTCTTTTTGCATGTGTGTGTGCTTATCTCACCTCTTCTAACACGCCGATCGGTTCTACACTGCTAACTAAAGGCTTATCAATTTCCTCTTCAAATTTGTCACTGTCGGTGACATCTACACCAAATCAAATTAACACAACGAGCTTCACAGACAAATATACGAAAAAAAAGTATCTTTAAATTGCCATTTTGTTCAATTTTTGTATGAGAGTAATTTTCCATGTACATTTGTCTGTGAAGCTCACATCATCATTTATTATTTCCCAACAAACATTCCGGTAAGCCAGTTGGGAAATGACAGGTAATCAGTTATCATCTCACCAGGGCGGAATCGAGTGCTTCGAATGGGACAGTTTTTTTCAGTGCATCCAGGTGACCGTGAAGATCTAACCCCAAAAAGAATCGGTTCGCGTGCATCGCATTAACCAACGCACGTGGTGTTACAAAACAAAACCAGCACGCGCGCACCATTTTAAAACGCACCAACCATCAACCACCAACACACACCCAAATAAAACCGCATCGCAGATTTGTTCGGCTGAAAGGTCAATATCAGCTGGTAATTCTGGGCTTTCCAAACCCGTTGTCGCTTCCCGGGATTCCAACTGATATCCACTTTTTAGTCGAAATGGTCAAAATTTCGTCATCATCGTCCTATTTTTTTTTTTCTTGCAAAATAACCAAGTAGTGTGACAAGCAATCAATCAGCGCGCAAATCGACTTCATCATCGAGCAGTGAACAGCGAGAAAAAAAGTGTCTGGCAACAAAAGAATCGAAGAAAAGTGGTGTTTTTGTCACTGTTATCACTTGGCGGAGGCACACACATCAGTTTCGCGCACGCGTAGTTGTACGTCTGGTTATGGAGTGACGTCATCGGCAAATTGACGCTCAATTAACACCTTTGCACACACTCACTCACGCACGCACGCACTCATCACACCTTTTGTTTGTTTTCAGCTCACGCAATCACATTCCGTTTCATTTTGGAAAACTCCGGCTTCGGAAGTTTTGAAATTTTCGAGCAAAAATCATTGGCAATAACATGAGTCGACTTGTTACAGTGCTTTTGCATGAGGTCTTTTAAACGAAAGTCAAAAGCGGGGTGGTAGTTTGAAGTGCACACAATCTTTGTTAGTGTTAGTGTATACGACACTTCATCCCATAAAAATATGCCCTTTTTTCTTACCAGACATCAGACTGACATCGATGTATGACAAAGACATTACCATGATATCAAAATTGACTTTCATGCAAAAACCGGAACCCAAATATTTTCAATAATGTATTTCCAGTATATTGGACCAGCTACCAGACAAAATGTTACAAATTAATTCCAAGCCGCACACCAGGTCGAATATGTTTATCACTTCTTCTTTCATTTTATATACACAGAAAAAAAAATCATGGTAATATTACATCTGGGATCTTTTATGTCAGAAAAAAGGTAAATTTTACCTCTGGAAATGTGTAATTTTACCACTTTTCTGTTGTAATGTCACTTTTTCAGTCTAAATTGAGGTAAAATTACATCTTAAAAAAGGTAATATTCAACCTTCCAAAATTACAGCTTCCAAATTTACATTATTTTTTACTGTGTAGGGGCAATTCTTTGCAAAATCGGCCTTTTTTTAATTTTTTATCTTTGTATTTTTTAATCTGGCTGAAACTTTTATGGTGCCTTCGGTATGCCCAAAGAAGCCATTTTGCATCATAAGTTTGTCCATATAATTTTCCATACAAATTTGACACCTGTCCATACAAAAAATTATGTATAAAAATTCAAAAATCTGTATCTTATGTATAAAAATTCAAAAATCTGTATCTTTTGAAAGAAATTTTTTGATCGACTTGGTGTCTTCGGCAACGTTGTAGGTATGGATAAGGACTACACTGAAAAAAAATTATACACAGTAAAAAAAATTGTGATTTTTAATTTAACTTTTTGTCACTAAAACATGATTTGCAAAAAAAAAACACTATTTTTATTTTTTTTATTTCTTGATATGTTTTGGGGACACCAAATGCCAACTTTTCAAAAACTTCCCGGTTGTGCAAAAAATCTTTGACCGAGTTAGAATTTTTGAATCAATACAAAAAATCGAATTGGTCGCAAAAATTTTTCAACTTCAGTTTTCGATGTAAAATCAAATTTGCAATCAAAAAGTACTTTAGTGAAATTTTGATTAAGTGCACCGTTTTCAAGTTAAAGCTATTTTTAGGTTTTTTTTATGGTCGCAATTATTAAATTTTTTAAATTAGTGCCCATGTTTGCCCACTTTAAAAAAAAAATATTTTTGAAAAGCTGAAAAAATTCTCTATATTTTGCTTTTTAAAATTTTAATCCATAATTTTTCTATAAATTGAACTTTTTCACTCCAATTGGGAACCCCTAGATCTATCCACGACCGTTTCCAATGACCGTGAGAAGATACTAGAAAATCGAGCTACCAGCTAAATCCACAATATCTAAAAAAATATGTAAAAATGTGAACCTGATGAATATTCACCAGAAACTGATGAAAATTCATAATTTTCTGATGTAATATTACACTTTTTTTTTTAGACAAAATCTGTCACCATTTCCTGATAAATATTTCCATATTTTTTTTTCTTTGTATTTTCCTATGTGAAATTTTCCGATCATTACGAAAATAATATTTTCATTTTTCATTTTTTTAAATCAAGACTATCATTTCATAAGGGCCAAACATTCAATATTACGTCCTTTTGAATTGGTGAAAAAAATGATGAAACATAACAGAGGGACACTACACACTACCACTGACTATTCAGGATTGGTCTACCGGCTCTAGGGTACCTACACAGAAAAAAAAGTTGAATTTTGGAATGTTGAAAATTTGGTAGGTTGAATATTACCTCTTTTTTTGAGTAATATTACATAAAAAATGTGTAAAAATGTGAACCTGATGAATATTCATCAAAAACTGATGAAAATTCATCATTTTCTGGGGTAAAATTAATCATTTTTTTTGCCACAAAATCTGTCACCATTTCCTGATGAATATTATCATCATTTTTTTTCTGTGTAAAACGATTCCCATGCCTTTCAACTTTTCGTGTAAAACCTCCCATTTTTGTGCTTGCGTGTGCAAAACTAACAAATTATGAACGGGCGGTGTTTTATGAATTTGCACTGAATTATTGATAATAATAATAATGGTGCAATGTTTTTTGAGTGAATTCAAATAAGTATTTCCATAGAGTGTTTCTTAAAAATGTGTGTTATATTTTTTTTTGTGCGTTATATTTGTTTTGCTACATAAGCTTTTATTTATTTTAGTTTGCAATTATATTTTTAAGCTAGAAATTTATTATTTAATAACAATTTGCATGATTTTTCAAATTAAAACAAAAAAAAACATTTAAAAAAAACTGAAAAGTGCCATCCAAGTGTGTGTTCTTGTGCTCTTTTAATTTCGATTCGATGTTGTTGTTACCTCCCAACCCCCTTTTCCGTTGCACCGTCCCGGAGTAATCTCAAATTGTAACAGTGGGTTTTTTCAACGGCAAAGCACAAACTTTGAAGCGTCCCTCCGTTCGAGAGAACATTTGCTATACCCACGTTACAGATTGGGGTTTCCCCGGGTCGTGCCGTAGTCGACGTTGTGTTTAAGTATTTCTTCTTTTTTTTTCGTTCGTTGTGTTTGTGTGCGCCCCTTTTGTTAGATGTGATTCATTTTTTTTTTTAATTGTGTACATTTTTTTTTAATTTTGTTGCATTGCTAGTGTTTTTTAAATGTGTAATTTTTGTCTTGTCGCCGCAATCATTTTCCGTTGCCACACTGAAACAAACGGTCGCTTGCAATTCATGAAGGAAAAGCAACAAAGTGCATGAAGATGAATGATGTTTTTTGGTTTTGCTCGAAGATAACAAGCTCGCGTGTTTCGAAAGGAAGAAGAACGAAAATCCTGCCCTGACGGATTGAGTATTACATCAGGTACTGGTGTCGATATTCGAGACGGAAAGCATCGATTTCCTAGTTGCCAACTTACCAGTACTTATGTTATGCTCTCTCCGCGCGGCAGTGCATGCTGCAAGTGTTTGAAGATTCTTTTTTTTTATTCTTGAGTTTGTGAAGAAATGCCTGATTTGTTAATGTTTGGAATGTGGAAGAACGAAGAAAAGAAATTGAGTTGTGTGGGTTGAGCTCTTCGAAGTACAGTAAGATCTTAATTTTAAACATTTATATCAACATATTATTCAAGCCTTAAACTTATAACAAAGACCTCTAATTGAATCTTTCTTCGAATGCTTCTAGTATCAAAAAGCAACGACCGATATCTGCAGCTCGAGGGTCGTTTGCAAGCCACCGAAGCGAACCAGGCGGACAAGGTCGAGAAATCACTGGTCAAGAATCTGGTCATCGGGTACGTGGTCGCACCGAACCAGAACGATAAGCATCAAATACTGAAGCTCATCTCGGCCGTCCTAACGATGGACCAAAACGAGTGCACAAAGGTGGGCCTAAACAAGTCCGGCGGTGGCTGGTTCAACAGTATCCTGGGAAGTGGCGCCGCAGGTAATTTAAATAACAATTCGCTTAAATTCCAAACGATAAATAACCAACCATCCCCAGCCACCAACTACAACAAGGAAAGCCTCACCGAGGCGTTTGTCAAATTCCTGGAAAAGGAATCGACCCCGCGACCACCGAACCCCGCTGGATCGAGCCTGCTCAACATCATGGCGAACCAACCGTCGCCGCCGTCAACACACCCTTCCCGTACGACCACGCCAACACAAGCTTCAGCAGCAGCAGACCAAGTCCCAGTCACGCCCGTGCAACCCGTAATTCTGCTGGGTGGACCAACGGAGTTCCAACCGCAGCGCAGTTCCAGCTCGATCCTGAAGGACATTCTGAGCGACTCCTGATTGGAGCTGTTCTAGTGAGGAGTGGGATTTGTTCCACCGCTCACGCTCGAGACAGAAAAGCTGAGCTTTTTGTAAATAAGTGTGTTTAGTTTGGGGTGGGAATTGCGACGGCGTCGGGGAAGGATTAAGAATGCCGTGTGACGAATAAGACTTGTGAACAGTTTGTTGATGATGGTTGTTTTTTTTTCATATTTCTGTGCAATTGCAACACTATTTATCTAGTTCACAAAACAAAACGCTTTCGTAAAGGAAGATTTTATTAAATGAGCAAGCAAACGTACTACGAGGAACATATATAGCAGTAAATCATAACTCTTACTCAAAAGTTAGTTGTATTAAAACTACCAAGATTTCGGTCTTGTTTGAATATGACATTAAAAAAGATCTATTAATTTAACTAAAATTATTCGAAATTGCCATTATGTGCACCCCTTCTTCATAAAAAAATGACTGAATCAAATAAATCAAGTGAAAATCGTCCAATTGGATGGAATAAGGACCGAATCCCTCGACTGCCAATGAAACGAAAGTTACCCCTATTTTTATAAAACCCCAAATTTCAAAACAAAGCGGAATCCACCACGAGAAAAGAAAGTGGGGGTTGTGAGGGTTGCCTGCTGCTTGGCGTTTGATTCCTCAGAAAGCAAGGGCATCAATCCCAAGGGAGGAAGGGAAACTCCAAAGTCTGCCATTTAGAATGCATAACAGCAGGCGCTCTAAGCTTTGAAGTATGTATCAGTGTAAGCTTTTTTATGTCCCACTTGTTGCATACCAACAGGCCATTTTTTGAACATTTCTGGAGCAACATTTAAAAGGAAAGATCGAAGCAAACTGTGCGTCGAACTATTTTTTTATCTGTCGCTGTTTTGTGCAAGTTTCTTTCAACAAATTTTAATATTCAATGTTTCAAGAAAATCCGCCTTCTGCCGCGCTAACCGGTTCTAAATGTGGTGGTGGTGTCAGAATTGTGAATTGTCTGGATAGTGGTTCTGTCGGTACGTTGGAACTCAAAGTTGGCGAAAATAAACCGTTAGCAGTGGAAGTAGGAGCCTTTCGTGTGTTCCTGTGGATCCGATTCCGCTATATCAGAATCATCATGGGTCAGCAGACCCATTCGCCGATTTTGCTAAATGCATCCCGAAAATTGCCAAAAAATCGACGAAATTCCAGAAGCTGAGGATCATGTCAATGGAAAATGGTTGCTAGTTGCAGTGGATGGCCTTAAACTGGAAGTTTAAAAACAAGGACAGCTCCTTCTCAAGTTTGAACAAATATTATGTCCAGAGATTTTCGAGATTTCAGCTTCTCTTCTGATGGTTCGGCATGCTTAATAATTTTTGGTCGCTCCATACCGTCAGTGATGTGATAGGAGCAAGGACGTCCATGCGAAGTGTCCTTTAACCCGCTACTAACATTTAAAAACAGGTCAAACATTGCAATGTGCTACAAAACTGCACACTTGTACTTCCTATAAATTTTAGAAGTTTTTTTTCATATTTTAATCAAATTTGAAGGATTGGGTTGACAAAAACTGCACAAAAACAAAATTGCAACGGCTCAGCAAAAATCATCAAAACGCAAACTCTGCACTACTCACTTAAGGGTGCACTCTCCAGAAAAAGCATAATTGCTCTCCACTACAGGAGGCGATTAGCTTGAGCAATTTACACACACTAAGCCCAAGAGTACCAAGTATGGGAAGTGGTCTCGCGGCAGCATTTGCTCATTTCCTTATTATGCTGCGCGCCAGCTTGCTTGCTCCAAATTAGCAAATCTAATTGCTGACTTAACCATAGCTAGCGAGCATACGACTTAGCTTAGCGGGCGAACCAGATTCAACTGGTTGTAGCTGTGACTGGTTTTGCGTGCACCACTTGTGGCTAACTATATTTACTGGGTGCTGGTGACAATTGATTGCAAGTGGATCTGACTTAGAGAGATAGAAGGTGTCACAACTTGCTTTGGTTTAAATTACGGAATTTTTTATTAAGTTTTTTGGCAGCATTTAGCGATAGGTAAATTTATGTCGTCTAAAATTTGATAAAATGTTGACTCAAAGCTCAAAACAAGTCGTTTTTTATTGTAACTAAACGTAACTAGACCCTTACGTAATCTTCACTATCAAATATATCGGTACCCTACGTCCAATCTATATTGCGTCTGCCCACCTACAAATTAATAAACCAATCATATCTCATTAAATCATAATGGTGATGGTGCAGCAGACAGTGTAAGTAACGTATATGGAAGAATAAAAGAATCAGAAAAATGTCCAAACATTAACCACATAGGTATTTACAACGACACTCTGAAACATGTGCTGGTTGAACTAGTTTCTTCACGCATTTTCGGGGGGCTGACCTGCGTTGGCGTCGTCTCAGTGGTGGGGTGCATAACATCCTGTGCCTCCCCGCACAAAAGAGTTTGCGGCAGACAGCGGTGGTGATGCTGTAATCGCTCAGCTTTAGAGCCAAAAAAACTGATAGTGCGGACTCTCTATCGGTCAGTTTAGCAAAGAAAAATGTGTAAAAGCGTCGCCACGGATCTCAAACACCAACAATAAATAAGTGTTTTAGATTGTTGGTTGAGCCAACATGTTTGGCGGCGTCGCGACGCAAACGTGTGTAAATGAAGAGAAAAGCAGTTCAAAATGCGCAGCATGTCTGTGAGAAGACGAACGAAAAAAATAAAACACAAAATTGCGTCGTCGTGCGGTAATTGTGACTGCGCGTAAAAAGCGGGACATTAAATTGAAAATAAAACTGTCAAATGTTTAGTAGTGTGTGTGAGCTCCGTGTAAAGAGGGTGTCAAACTAAAAAGTGACCTTGTTTGTTTGACAACAATTGGTGTCAAACTATCAGGGTTTCAGTGTAGTTGTTTTTTTTTAATGGCTGACCGCCCGATGTCAGCTAACATATTTCGCAGGGACTGTGACAGCTCGAGCTCGATCTTTGTTTGCATCAGGACACTGTGACCGTAATAGGTGGAGAGGGGGTGGGAAAACTGTGATTTCTCAACCATCACAGCATTACTTTGGAAGAATTTTGTTCGATGTTCTAAAACAACTATTATTCTTCGTCATCCATGTGAAAAAAGTCTTAAAAAACCTCAAAATTGTTCGAAAATATCAAATTTCTAAAAATATTTTTGATTAATTTCAAACAACTATGCGGGGCAATATGCACCGCAACATTGGGGCAAAATGCACTACAACAACGGGGCAAAATGCACCACAACATGGGGTAAAATGCACCGGGTAAAAGCAGTTTTCACTAGTCACCATTAGATGACACCGCTGTTTTTGCAAAGGAACTTCACAGCGATGCATTTTGCCCCGATCACGCTTTTTGCAGAAAATTAAAAAAAATGCATTTTTTGATGTTTTTTAACTCATCTGTCTACAGAATAATGAAGATTATGACAAAAACTATATACCTCAACACTAACAATATCAATAAATGCTTTTTATATTGTCCAAAAATCATAATGAAAGCTCAATTTTTTCCAGCATGGTTTAGCAATGTTAAGCTTCCAATTTCTATGATTTTTCCCCGGAAAATTCTTCCAAATATCGCGAAAAGCGGGAGTGCATTTTGCCCCGCGGGTGCATACTACCCCCTCTCCCCCTATATTCATTTTTGAGTTAAACTATAGTGTTTGAACTGGGCCTAGAAAGGAAAAAAGGAACCACTGAGCCAGTCAGTCACCTCTCATCATCGACTCGATCGTTGAAATTCGGTTGATCGCGAAGAGGCCGTCAATGAACGTACACGAGTTGAAACGAACGGATTCGAACGCGCGACACGAAGGCAAATGCTCTTTCTCTTTCTTTCTTTGTTCTCTCTTTCTTGCTTGTGCGGTGCTACGTGGTGACAGCAATCAGTTGAATGCAGTCATGAGGTAGGTGATCGGATCTTACGAGCTCAGCGCGAACGGCCGAAAGCAGAAGTCAGATTGACGGAGAGGTTGGAATGTTCACAAGCCCTAAGTGGTAGTGACACATGGCTTTCTACCTAAGGTACTCGCGATTGAGTGTGTAGTAGTGCGGTTGTCAAAATCGTTATCTCTGACTCTCTCACTCCACTGACACTGACATTGTTTATGTTTTGGTTTTCCTGGCACGGTTCATTGTTCGTTTGTTATTGTTTTGGTTTTAGTGGCACGGAGCCATGCACTCACACTAATGCAAAGCAAGATCGCGAGTACCTATGATATACAGCTATGGTAGTGACATACGAAAGGAATTCATCAGAACTGTCGTTTTAACGGGATTCTTCTGACGGATTCTAGCTCGGACATGGGCGCGCACAAGCTTTATGGCTGGGTAAAGCAAGGGTGATTTTGATTTCTCTTTTTTTCTATCGCAAGGTTACGCTGTTAGGTATTGTATTTGTTTTTTAATCGATTCTATAAATTACATCTAAAAATATTACAAATCAATAAGAGAAACAATAATACACCGGCACTTATAATTAGTTCAAACGATCTTTTTTCTCGCCTCCAATCTTCCATCGAAAGCGCGTGTAATCGTAACTAGGTTTATAATAGTGATATAAAAAGCTACCGTAAGACTCCAGTGGGGATGGTGGGGTGGGTTTGGGTAGAGGACGGTCAAAACGGTCACACTCAACAGTCGCAATGACTCGCTCGTTCGCACACTTGTTCGTTCACTCTCGCTCTTTCTTTCTTATCGCATTACCGTTACCAATATAAGAAGGAGGAAAGTTCCTTCGACTTTTGATTCTTCCCGATAATTGCTTGATTTTTTTTTCGATCATTTAAAATGGGTTTATTGCCAGAGTAACAGACGTGAAACAGCAATGAGCAACGATAAACACACTACACTCAAAGTAAAAAGTATCCTTTTTTCAAGTTCACCCGTCGTCACCCTTTAAAAGGGTATCGAAAATGTACTGAATTTGACATACCCTTTTAAAAGGGTGACGCCGGGTGAACTTTAAAAAAGGATAGAAAGTATCCTTTTTGAGGATTAAAAGTACCCTTTTGAGGGATACTTCTGACTTTGAGTGTAGGGCTACCTGGTGAGTTGATACTGCGACGTAGACTATTTAATGCACTTTAATTGAGCGTGTATAAATGACAGTGTGGCGCGATTGAGACTCTGTTATCTAAACTGAGCGTCAGATTCTGCGTTTAGCTAATATTCATAGAGAAAAAGGCAGTTTGACAAAGAAAATAAAAATTTAAAATTTAGGATTTTTCAAAACATGCTTAAAAACTGTATACTTAAATGCGAAGAAAATTCCTTTTGTTTAAATAAGAATAATGGACTTAAGTGTCGAAGAACACGAAGCTAACGTTTGAAAAATTGAACCAAGATTTCAATCAAAACAAAAAATCAATTATAAATTGCTTTAAGAATTTTGTGAAAGTTTACATACAATTTCTCAAATTAAATTTTAACTCGAAGATAACGCAGTATTCGACCAAATCTAGAGTTTTTTTTTGTTTGAAAAGGTCGTATAAGCTATTGTCTTTCAAATGTGTAAAGGACCTAATAAAAAAAAACCAAGAAATATACAATTTAAACTCATCAATTTGATTTTAGAGAACAGTTTTCGTCAAGAGATTCAGAAGAAATCGCAGTGGAACTTAATGTAATGTTTCTTTGGTGCTATTTTGCTACAAGTCCTATCCGTTAGCAGTTTACTTGTTTCAAGATACCACAAAATTAACGATTTTTCCAGATATTATTCAAAAATGTTCAAAGGTAAATTCAGACTGATCTTAAAACTAGTAAATGATCCTTCTAGACTTCCCACGTTTCACGCCTGATCTGTGTACTCACAGAAAAACAAACTTAACTGAACATTAATCCGTTTACACTTACGACGATAACCGACCGAAGCATTCCACCTTCCGGCTGGTGGCACTTCCGTTGGCCTGTTTGGCCAACCCGGGCCATTGCACAATAAACAGATCCGTAATCCAGAGCAGAATCTTGCCGCTCAGCGAGAGGCTCTTGACGCGGCAGAAGCTTTCGACGAACACGATCCGGCAGCTGCGGTTTATCCAGAACAGTTTGGCCAGGAATGCCACCACGCAGATCGGAACGCACGTACCGGGCCCGTTGGTCAGGATCAGATCCGGCCGGTACCGCAGCACCACCGGAACGCTGTTGAAGATCGCCGTCAGCGTGGTGAAGATCGAGCTGAAGTAGCTCTGCTGCACGTGACGACTCCGGCTGATGGTGACGATCTCGTACTGTTGCTTGCTCATGTCTGGTTCCCGGTGAACCTCTACGTCAATCACTTTGACCACACTGGTCTTGTCGGCGGCTGCGATCACGTACTGCCGCGGAGTGTAACGCGCAAAGTCAAGTCGCTCCACGATCTGCAGCATTTCGGCGGTATGACCTCCGGAACCCATCACGATCATCGTACGGGCCGGACCCTTCCGCTTGAGCACACCCTGAAGACCTGCGGAAGCATTCCGTCGAATGACCACCAACAGGTACACTAGTCGAAGCAGGATCGCTCCGATCGCAGCCAGCACCAACTCCTGGATCATCCTTGATCGTAGCAGTCGAGCGTGTATGTGCTTCAGCGATCAAAACTTTCTCCTTCTACAATCGATCGCGCGCGCTCTCTCTCTCTCACTCACTCACTTCCAGTGTCTCGCCAACGCCAACTTGATCCAACAACACACTAAACTGTCCAATCATCCACTTGTCCACCTCATCACTTTTGTTTACATACACGCTGCTTCTTCTAGCCTGGCCCTGGTGTTCTTCCCCCAATTTCCGTACACGATCGTCGACGACGACGACGCACACCCCCTCACACACACATACACCAGTTCGATTGGCCCGGGGGGGATCCTGGTCCTGACCTCTGACCACTTGGAATTGTTTCTAGGTTACACTCACACAGCTCGCAGGAGATTTCGGAGAGAGTTTGGCGCCCGCGCGCGTACAGCACTCTCTTGCGTCACACACTGGTGGTGGCTGATGAATGAAATTCCTTTTCGATTGCGCCCCGTTCGATCTTGGGCTACTTGGACGACGGTGCTTGCTGCTTTCTATCCCTCTCTCTCTGTCTGGTCGTGGCCGCGTCTGCCTTCGCCACTGTCTGGGCAACGAGTGATAGTAGGCCAAGATTCGAGTGTGCAGTGATCTGCGCTGCGTAACCGTTACTCTGATACTAGCTAGGCTTGCTGATTGCAACAGCAGGATCAGCAGAAATTGCTTTGCGTCTACGGGTTACTACGATGTGCGATGATGGTGATTACTGCTGCTGCTGGGGATGGATGACGAAGAGACAGACGCTGGCAGACTGATTGATGGAATTGGATGTGAATGTTGGCAAGCAACAGGTTATTCGGTGGCAGTTGCGCGATATAGCTGTCAGTGGGGAAATGTTTCGGCGAAGGTTTCGGGCAGCATAAGGTACCGGTTCGAAATGACCGTTGCAGGTACGTTAGTGGCAAATTTCGGATATATTTTAGAAATTCGTTTCTTTTTGTAGGATTTTCCAGAAAAAACGTCTACAATGTTGAGTCGTGTGTTTGTTTTATTGCACATATCTCTGAAAAAAAAAAACAAAACTAAATCAACTGAATTCAACAGTGTCGTCACTTTTTTCCTGTCGTTTTCCTGCCCATTGAGGAATCTTCAAATAATATAAATCAAAATCGTTCAACGATCAAAAATCATATAAAATAAGCACGTTTTACGAAATAGCCTTCGCCGAAAGCTACACTTTTACCCGTCTTCCTTAGTACGCGACTTGCAGACAGGTCAACCGACAGCCCGGTCGAAACTGCTGCAAGTTTGCGATAACCGAGTACGGAATCCGACGCACCGTTTGTGTTTCGAAGTCCGTCAGATTGCGGTTGCGCGCCAGCATCTCGTAGATGTTGTCCACTCGAAGCTAGAGGGGGTAGACGTTTATAACAATGTTTATTTTTTTCCACGTGACTTTCCGACTTACCTCAAACGTAGAGATGAACAACCGCTCGACGGTCATTTCCGGCCAGTCCTCGAAGATGTAAGGGCCCGAGTCGTACGGGTTCTGCATCGTAACGGACAGCCTGCGCAGGTGCTTCAGCCGGCCAAGGTAGTGAAAGGCCAGCTTCGTGAGTTGACCGCTCGTGATGCAGAGCGTCAACTCCATCAAATTGTAGCAACGTTTCGAGAGCTGCCACAGACAGGTATAGCTGAAGGCCGGATCGTCGACGATTTCAAGGTGCGTCAGCTTGGGGAAGGCGTGCCGGAAGCCGCTGTAGAACGGAAGGCCACTGGTCACGCCGTGGATTGTTAGTCGACGCAGGTTCGGTGCATCGGCCAGGATTATGAAACCCGTTCCGTAGATTCCCAGCTCGGTCAGTCGCTCCATTTCGGTTCCCTCGTAGAGAAACACATTCGCTTTGCTGTTAAGTCCCAGCCGCAATCGCCGAACCAGCAGGCTCTTCAACCGGAAGCAGTACCGATAAACAAGACTCAGAAAGACTTCCTCAACCCGACGAAAGTCCCGCACTAGCATTTCTTCAATATCAGGCTGTCTGATAATGACCTCTTCCTCCGGCGGCAACGCAATCGGCCTCAAACATCGATCGTAGCTGTCCACTTCCTGTTCCCACAACATCTGATCGTACTCCTCGAAGCCCATCTCCAGCTCCTTCATCCGTTCAAAATGTCGCAAAAAATATGACGATTGACTGCGCAGATCCAACGTCACGCGCAGCTCTTCCAAGTGACAGCCAAACTTCCGCAAGGCCATGACCGCCACCAGGAACATGTGCTGGTCACGCACAAACAGTTCCATCTTTCGGTAATTCCTTATCGATCTGTTCAAATAGTATCCGTATTCGAGCGACAACTCGTCCGGTTCGTCGCTGTACCCGTCACCGATGGCGGGCTTTAGCGACCATCTCGGGCACTCCTCCGGATCACTCCCCCCGTCGAAAGGCACGATCCTCAACGTCAAACCATCCAACAGCTCGCTATCACTGATTAGAACGTTCCACCGACGGCACACCAAGGTCGCCGAAAGGATTGCGTACCGCGGCAGGAACCGTAGAATGCGCAGCGTAATCTGGAACCAAAACACAAATTAGCGATCCGGAGAACCCTTCTACGATAGTCAACTTACATCGTTTGGCATCTGGTCAATGCTGCACCTGGGATAAATCTTGCGCTGCGCTTGGGTGCGTTGATTGTGCCGGCAGGTGCCGGCGCTGATGGCCTGCGAGAAGGGGCTGAATCCCTCCATCGGAACGAACGGACCAAACTTCTTTTTTCGTCTTTCGTCAAGTCCAAGGTCAACAATACACGGTAAAGTTAAATACACCAAACTACACGCTAAATATTTTTTCACTGTTGTAATTTGCAAATAATAAGTTTGAAACGTTTAAAACAATATTTAGCGTGTGGTTTCAAGTCTCAAAACTTTAACGTGTATAGAGTTATTTACGTGCGCATGTATTGCGTGTACGTACACGAAAAAAAGTGAGGTTAAATTTTGTCCGGCCAGCAAAATCAAATGGTGCGCTAGTGTGTGTACGCGAAACGTCATAAAGCTCTATTGTTGTCTTTCCCGGTCGGAAATAACGGGCGTATTTCTGGCTTAAGCAATTGTGTCTGTCGCCAGCCATCTGGATGATTTCCCCCAGATTTAGGCTATAGTATACTAAGTATACTTTTCCCCAGGGAATATGCAGCATACCGGTCGTGCATGAATCAACCGATTAAACAGCTGTAAGAAATTCCGAGCGATTTTTGCCAGATTCGTTTGGTATTAAGCAAAACCTGGCTAAATCAAGTGTGTCTGAACTGCACTACATATAACAGTGGTTATGTCACTGTTTGCTAAATTGAATGGTTGATATTTGAGCTGGATACATTTTTGCTTCACTCAAAATCAGAAGTACCTTTCAAAAAGGGTTTTATCTACCTTTTATCTGTCATCCCATGGAATACAAACCCTTTTTCGATGCCAACATTTCAAATAGCATCATGTACAAACCATGCGTTTTGAGACAAACGCATTTGAATGTTGACCATCCATTTTCAATTCCCATTTTAATATACAGAAAAATAAGATGTTCTAATGATAACAAACGATGAAAACCGTTGCTTTTATTGATACTTGATCATCCAAATTCAATAAAACATTATTTCGTAATTCTATTTGTGAACAACAAACATAACTTCTTTTGAAATCACCAACGACTATATCACCCTGCTGTCATTGAGGGGGACGCTTTGTTATGATTCGTTTTTCTTCGCCGAATGTACATGGCGCTTTTTTGTGATGCTTTTTTTTTTCGTCACGAGGTTCATGTAGTCTTTTGTTTGACAGGTTGACAGGGCTATATAAACAGGGACTGCTGATGGCAGAGATTTTGTTTCTGTTACTTTATTTAAAATCATGATTAAATAGATTTTACTGAAGTAAGTTTTGCTCATTTTTGGTGGAGAGGTAGCTTATTAGGAGTACCTTCAGAATATGCAATAACCCAGAAAGTATCAAGATGTACATGATGCCTTTTGAAATGTTACCGTCGTTTTGAGGGTTTCTTCCATCCTTTTTTCAAGTTTACCGGTAGTAACCCTTTGCAAAAAGGTTATGACGGGTAAACTTGAAAGAAAGGGTGGAAGTAACCCTCAAAAAGGGTTTTTTTTCTTTGGGATGACAGATAAAGAGTAGATAGAACTTTTTTTGCGGGGTACTTCTGATTTTGAGTGTTTATTTTTAAATTTTACTTGTGAAACTCAAAAAAAAACCTAAAGTATAACTTAAACTAAAATGAGTAATTTTACTCTGAAGTATTGCTTATTGCGAGATAAAATCACGTTTCTCCATCGCTGTGATTGACAGGAGATTATTGCCGTCTAACTACCGCAGTGTAAAAATCAGCAAGTTGAACTGAAATTCTGCATTGATTTGGCTGTCAACTTGATTTGTTTTGAATATTTTCCAAAAAGTCAGCTGAAAACTCAAGGCAACCTTTGACAACAGCCAAAATTTTGTTCTGCGGTTGTCATGCGGCTGTCATGCGACCATTATTGTCCGTTTCTCTCGAAGGTACACGCCTCGCGGCATTTCATAATGTGCCGCAGACACTGTTGCCAGCGATTTTCTGCACTTTTAGTGCAATAAAAAACATACCCGGCAACAATGCCATGCAATTCGAAGAAGAAGATCAACAAAAACAAAACGCACAGTATGGGATTTGACAGCGCGCATTTGCCGAAAGTGCGGCGCGTCGTTTCGAGGCTGGTATGCCGCGTGTCTTTTTCGGGAATACGCGCAATATCTTGCGGTCGTATCACCGCGCGTGAACTTTAATTATAGAGCTTTATGACGTTTCGCGCACACACACTAGCGCACCATTTGATTTTGCTAGCCGGACAAATTTTAACCTCACTTTTTTTCGTGTACGTACACGCAATACATGCGCACGTAGATAACTCTATTAACGCCCGCAATAATATTTCTTTCCACCCCAAATTTAAGTTTAGCGCATTGGTTTTGAGGAGCTTCGGTCATCGAAATCAACTGTGGCAACAACAAACTTCAAACTTTCGCGCAACACACGAAACGTCACAACTGACAGCAGAAAAAAAAAACTAAATTTCATTCCATCTGCCCTTTCGGAGCGTGCGTTTTACTCCCGAAGGTGCACGAAATTTCCGCCGTAAATCCGTTCCGGATCGCGTCGTACGTGCGTTCCACCGGTTGTTGTTTGCATCCCGCGCGAGTGCTCCCCGTCCTTCATCGGGAACCAAGTGTTGCGGCCCTCACGACGATCCCACCGAGGAATGAGCTCGTCGAAAACGGCGGCAGCTGCGGCGACGACGACGACCACAATGACCATCACGGCGGGCGGCCTGGCGGAAGCCAGCAGTAAAGTGTCCTTGGCTTCCAGCGACAGGCAGCAGAAGACCTACGGGAAGATTGTGTTGACGTTGGAAAATTGCCTCCTTCCGGAGGGTAAGCTGGAGCTGACTCCGTCGCAATCGGACGGGCTGGACCGGGAGACGGAGGTCGATTTGCGGATTTTGGGCTGTGAGCTCATCCAGACGGCCGGGATTCTGCTCAAGTTGCCGCAGGTAGGGCGAAATTCGGGGTTTTCTAAGGGGACATTTTTGCAAGGATGAGTCAAAGCGTTTGCAATCGTAGTTTTTTCTTCCTCCTGAATATGCGCCATTTTGAAAAGGAGCTGTCGGTGTAGGTTGCGTACACGGTTAGGTGGGATTACCCGAGAAGAGGGAAATGTTTACTCTTCGTAAGATTGGTTTTAGTTTTGATTCGAGTGTCGAATTTTTTTTGTCGATTTTTTTCTGTTGTTGTTGTTGGTAAATTTTGAAACTTGGTATTTCAACTTTGGTCCTAAATTGCAACTAAAATCAAACGTGCAAAGATCAAAATTGTGCAGACCCCTGGTGGCTAGCACTGGAATTCACTGGTTGGAACGTTTAGTACAAGAAAACTTTGCATGCTATAAAAGCTCACATTGGCTCTCTGTACTAAATTTAGAAGCTTTTTTATGCAATGGATTGAGCTAAAAGTTTAGCTTTTTTGCATACCTTTCGGGCGTATTCGATTCAAAACTCTGTAAAAGCACAGTATGCAACTGCTCTAAAATAGTCACAATTAATTTGAATCTTTTTTTCCGCATTGAGATCTTCAACCTGCCCTTTCTTTCCCCAGGTGGCGATGGCAACCGGGCAGGTCCTGTTCCAGCGGTTCTTCTACTCGAAATCGTTCGTGCGGCACAGCATGGAAGCGACCGCGATGAGTTGCGTGTGTTTGGCGTCGAAGATCGAGGAAGCGCCCCGACGCATCCGCGACGTCATCAACGTGTTTCACCACATCAAGCAGGTCCGCGGTCAGAAGTAAGTATCCGCCGTGGTTCGGTACACACCGTACACCAACCCGTCCGACTGCGCTTTTTGCTTTTTTTTTTGTTGTTGATTTTGATCCTCTTTTTTCATAATCAAAAATCCCCCCTCTCTTCTTTCCACCTCAAACAATGCCTCCTTTTGCCTTCACCCTCTGAACGAATACGCTTTATTAATATATTTTAATTATAGTTTTGTAGGTAAGACGCAATCTTACACAAAACAAAACTAAAGCCAAACCCCCCTTCAAAACTGTGTATTGTGCAAAAACAAAACCAAAACAAGCAAGCAAGCAAAGAACTCTGTATTGTTAGTTTAGTTTGCCCCAGCTAAAAGAAAATAAGAGAGCGAAAATCGTAAAGTGCCTGTGCGTGTGTGCGTGTGCGGAAAAGGAAACGCTGCCGGAGGAGGAGAATCCCGGCCGGAGATTGGCTTTGGCACTGGCGGGGACGAAGATGCATCCTGGGGACGGCTTGCGAGTAGCGGTGAACCTTGCACCTGCCCGGAACAACTCGGCTTGCAACTTCATCGATGAGGCTGGAAGGTGCGAGTTGTTCTCGTAGTGGTGCAAGGTCAGTCGCTACTTGCTAGCAGGTCCGATCGCGTTTTTGAAGGTCATCTCGAATGGTTAAGTAATTAATAGTATCAACCGCTTTGAGTCGTTCGATTAAGGGAGATTACTAATTTGATTTCTTGTAGGAGATTGACCATTTGGACCGTTTCGGGCGGAAGTGTCTTTCCCTAAGGTATGTACTACGTCTTGGTAATGTAAGTTAAGGTAATTATCACAAACTAATCCAACTACAGTTGCAGGTACCTCCCTCTCTTACGATGATTCCGCGAGGGTCCACATGCTGTGTGGTAAGACAAGCCACCCCCCAACAAACCTAACCATTTTTCATTCCAGCGAGAGGTCGGAACTCCACGCCGTCGGCAACGGCTTTGCACAATACACACACACACATGCCCAGAAATGTTTGCGCGCGCGCGATTTTGTTTTTCTCTCCCATTTTTGTCTCTTCCCATATTCCCGATCCCGGCGCCCACGCCCAAGGCCAAAGGTTCAACTCTTCAAGCGTCGTGTCGTTCAGGGGGATTGGCATCCAACCGAGAGAGCAGTAGCGTAAGCCTATATGATGGTTTTCTTTGTTTCTTCTTTCTCTTTTTCGTTTCGCGCGTAGACCGCTGTTGCCGATGATCCTGGACCAGCACTACATCAACCTCAAGTCGCAGGTCATCAAGGCGGAGCGGCGCGTGCTGAAGGAGCTTGGTTTTTGCGTGCACGTCAAGCACCCGCACAAGCTGATCGTGATGTACTTGAAGTACCTGGAGCTGGAGAAGCACCAGAACATGATGCAGATGGCGTGGAACTTTATGAACGACTCGTTCCGGACGGACGTGTTTGTGCGCTACCAGCCGGAGACGATCGCGTGCGCGTGCATTTACCTGACCGCCCGCAAGCAGAACATTCCGCTGCCCGCGAATCCGGGCTGGTTTCTGATCTTTCGCGTCAGCGAAGAGGACATGCTGGACGTTTGCTACCGGATCATGTCGCTGTACAAGCGCTCGAAGCCGAACGCTGAAGCGCTGGACAGTGCGGTGGACGCACTCAAGAAAAGGTACCAAGATCAGAAGAAAAAGGACCGCTCGGACGCGAGCACACCCCCGACGGTGGTCATGGTCGATCGGAACAACGGGTCACACAACGCCTGGGGCGGGTTCATCTCGCGAGCCCTTCCGGTGTCGACGGGTAGCGGCGGGGACAACGACAGTGGCAACAACGGAAACAACAACGATAAGGACGGCAAAAAAACGTCCCAGTCCAAGTCACGCTCGCGGACGCCACGCTCACACTCCAGATCACGAACTCCCCGTTCCCGGTCCGCTTCCCGATCGTCCCGGTCCAAGTCCGGTTCCCGCTCGCCAGCGTCCCGATCACGGTCGCGATCTTCAGACGCGGAAAACGCTGGCACGCGTAAAGGCATCAAAAAGTCCCGACATCGCTCGCGAACGCCCATCTCCAAGTCGTCCGGAGCGAAGAAAAAGTCCAAACAGTACTCGCGCTCGCGATCGGGATCGCCCGAGTCGCCCAAGTACAAGAAGAGGTAGGCCCCACAAAATCAAACACAATCCCCAAAAAAAAAAAATCACCCCCTCAAATTTCAGCTCCAGCGACAAAAAGTACGACCGGCGCCGGGACGAAAGCCGCGGGGACGCGCGGTACATCAACGGTAGCGAGCGGGACAAGCGCGGCAGCCGGGATCATCGCGAGCGAAGCAGCCACCACAGTAAATCCTCCGGCTACGATCGGGACGACTACCGGAAGAGTTACCGCAGCAGCCACGGCAACGGAGACAAACGGGACAAGTATGGAGGTGGCGGCGGCGGAAGTCATCGGCATCACGGCAGCAGCAGCCACCGATCGTCCAAGCATGGCGATCGGGATCGCGACCGGCGACGATAATCCGTCCCCCGTTCGTTTAGCAAAATGCCATTTTTAGACGTTTCTTTTTCAAATAATTTCTACTTTTTCTTTTTCGTTAAGTAAACCGTGACGGGGAGAAACCAGGAAAGTTAAAACGATTTGGCAAATCATTGATTGAGCTTTATCACAATTACCATCCTTCTACAAAACTGTCTTAACTAGCGAGACACAAAACCCACAAAACAAAAAAAAAGGTATCCACAACTCAAGTAAAACCTAGAATCAATATTTTCTGCTATTGTCGTGCTCATTAGTGAATAGCGAAAAACGTGCTCATACCGTACCGAGGTTTGTAGCAAATGTACATTTTTTCTTCTTATTTTACACTTGAAAAACAAAAAAAAAACAAAAAAAGGAGACCGAGGCGGTAGTGGAAAAAGACTATGCAAACTAAACTACTGAATCAAGGAATACCAAGTAAACGTATCGGAACAACGGAGAAATTGGTGGTTAAAACTTGCAAACAGGAAAGAAAATGTCCATTCCGCGCAGCTTAAACTCAGTCTTTTTAGAAAACGCTCTTTCTCTTGTGTTCTGCCGTCCGTAAAGCTGTTTCTCAACTCTTTTTTTTTTTTCTTTTGAGGAACATAGGGGAAATTTACCCTTTTTAATAACTCTAAGCCGTTCGACTTATTCTCATCACTTTTTCCGTTTTCCGCTATTAAATTAACATTTTCAGATACATTAACGATGAACAGTTGCTCACTTTTATTTGAGCTATTTGTTACTTTGGAACAGTCAAAAACACTTTACGAAAGCTGTTATTCATGATCAAAGTGCTGATAACAGAAATAGGCTGAGAAAGGGTATATTTCCCCTACTAGCCCTAAGTTGCTATTAAGAACTTGAAGTTTATTGAATCTTTTACTCGTTTTAGAAATGTTTCACATTGATATCGTCAATAAAACTTTGAACCAAGTTCTAGCATTGAGAAAAGTTGAATATATTTCATTATGATTGGTTCTAAATCAGCCTGTATGCCAAAAATTTCAAGCCCACACTGAAGATCAGAATTACGCCAAAAAGCGTTGAATCCAACCATTTTCGCACAAGACCACGCTTCAACCATCGCGCCGTATAAACAGCCCGGAACACATTGGCTGGATTCTGGCCAAAAACGCATCCAATGTGTCAGATCCAACGAACGTGTACCACAGTTGATCAGTCTGAAAACAACGATTTCACCCAAATCCTCCTTACTTCCCCTTCAACGTGTACACAGTAAACACGCGAGTTGGCACAAATTTTGACAGTTCTCTCTCTGAAATCTCGCTATTCCTCGCCGGGTTGTGTGCTTTTCGTGCGCTGCGTGATTTCATTTTTCGACGAATTCATTCCACCTCCGGAACGGCACGGAACCGGCCACCATGCAAGACCTAACGGAGCGCATCCTGCAGTACATCGACCAGCACGGCACGGTCGACACGCTGGACCTGGTGCCGGTGTTTGGGCTGGACCACCAGAAGATTGTGGGCGGCGTGAAGAGCATCGAGTCGACGGTCGAGGGCGTGATCCGGACGGAGCAGGCCACGCGCAAGTGCTGGGAGCTCACCGAGGAGGGAAAGGTGATCCTGGAGAAGGGTAGTCATGAGGCGGCGATTTTCCGGGCGGTTCCGGCTGAAGGGATTGCGCAGGCGGAGCTGATGAAGAGCTCGCCGAACGCGAAGGTTGGCTTCAGCAAGGCCATGTCCAACGGGTGGATTCTGATGGATAAGAGCGGGGGAGCGCCGTTGATCAAGCGGAAGGTTGAGGCGATCGAGGACGCGGTTCAGGGACATGTTAAGGCGGTGGCGGAGGGTCGCGACGGGGAAGTTCCGGATGGGGTCAAGGCGGAGTACAAAAAGCGCAAGATTCTGACCGAGGTGGTCACAAAGAGCTTTGTGCTGTCGAAGGGAGCGGACTTTTCGACCAGTTTGAAGAAGCTTGAGACGGATTTGACGGTGGAGATGCTGGCCTCGGGGATCTGGAAGGACCTTAAGTTCAAGCCGTACAACTTTGAAGCGTTGGGCGTTCCGCCGGAGCGGGGTCACATGCATCCGTTGATGAAGGTAAAGTGGTGGTCTTTATTATTAGGTGCTTCAACTAAACTTCGTTTTCCTGCAGGTTCGGACCGAGTTCCGGCAGATCTTCCTCGAGATGGGTTTCTCCGAGATGCCAACGAACAACTTTGTCGAGTCCAGTTTCTGGAACTTTGACGCGCTGTACGTCCCCCAGCAGCATCCGGCTCGGGACCAGCAAGATACGTTCTTTGTGTCGCATCCGCGGCTCAGCAACAAGTTCCCCGTAGCACTGCTGGATGCCGTCAAGCAGTCGCATGAATCCGGCACGGACGGTTCGATTGGCTATCGGTACGACTGGAAGCTGGAGGAGGCCCAAAAGAACGTGCTGCGGACGCACACGACCGGCGTGAGCGCGCGGATGTTGTACAAGGTTGCCCACCAACCCGGTGGCTTCAAACCGGTCAAGTACTTCAGCATCGACAAGGTGTTCCGAAACGAAACGCTGGACGCGACCCATCTGGCCGAATTCCACCAGGTCGAGGGCGTCGTAGCCGATTACGGGCTCACCCTAGGCGATCTCATCGGAACGTTCAATGCGTTCTTCAACAAGCTGGGCATCACCGAGCTGGAGTACAAACCGACCTTCAATCCGTACACGGAACCTTCGATGGAGATCTTCTGCTTCCACCCGGGCCTGAAGCGATGGATCGAGGTCGGAAATTCGGGCGTGTTCCGGCCGGAGATGCTGCGGCCGTTGGGCGTCCCTGAGGGCGTGAACATTATCGCGTGGGGCCTGTCGCTGGAGCGGCCCACGATGATCAAGTACGGCATCAACAACATCCGCGATCTCATTGGACCGAAGGTGGACCTGAGGATGGTGCAGGACGGACCGATCTGCCGGATGAACCAGTAAGTGACACTTCTTTTTGCTTTGTTTTCATCGAACAAGAATATGGTGCATTTTATGCTTTGGAAATTACTCAAAAAACTTTTTTTTTTGTAATTCAACGATGACAGCCACTCCAGAAAAAAAGGTTCCGAAAAAATGGACACTCGAGGGTTATTTTCTCAATAAATAAAATAATCCATAAAAATAGGAAAAATCATGCAATTTTTATTGTTTCGTTGAAATTGCTTACAAACTAGATTTTTTTTTCATGTGTTTTGCGTAGAGGTTAATAAGTTATTCACTGCTTTGTTGGAATTCAAAATCAAATAAAATTTCACAGAAAATGGGTGCGCATTGTATCGCCCTGCGAGCTCCTTTACAATAATCCAAACTTCAACATTACAAACTTGCATGCAATTTAAACAATATTTCATAGCGCCATCTCTTATCGAATTCCAAAATAAAGCAAATTTTAAACAATGCGCATCCACTGTCTCTAAAGAAAAAAAAACTTATTCTAAAAATTTTGAAACTTCTAACGATGCATGCGTATAAAATCAGTCAGTTCACTCCTTCAGCACCTCAAACTTGAATCCATTCTTGCACAGCTCCTCGACCATGTTCGTCTTGGCGTAGGCCGCTCCCGGTGGGTAAACTCCACCCCTGAAAGTAGGCAACAGCGATAAATCTCCCCAAACCCCCAACGACTTTTCATAAACCACTCACGTCGCCGGCATCTTGTCCGCCTGCCGCAGGATGGTCGTCGCGGACAGCAGCAGGGCCACGCAGGTCGCCCCGTAGCCCGGGTTCGTGCCGGACACCTTGACGAGCAGCTTCTTCTTGGGCGGGGCCTTGAACTGGTCCGACGCCTCCAGAAGCTCCTCGTCCCGGGTCCAGCCGACGCCCTTCAGGTACATGGCAAAGTCGGTGTTTTCCATCGATGCCTCGGTCGGGCCCTCGTGCGACACGAATCCGGCCGAGAAGAAGCCGGGGTACTGCGGGGGAGAAAGATTGATGGATTTTGAGGTTATGCCATGGCGTTGGATTTCCCAATTACCTTGAGCAGAAGTTGCCGGCCGATCTTGTAGCGGGTCATCAGGGCGAAAATGGCACTGACAATAATTACCCCGATGACGTGGATCAGAGAGCTGCAATTTTTATAGAATAAAAAAGGGTAAGATTGTTAAAAAAGTTGATCAAGATCGTAGAAGAGTGTAAGCTGGTTAAACGGCTGACATGACAGCACCGCCAACGAGTGGCTGCGTACGTTTTGACGTAAGCTATTTCAGTACACTCTAACGTGAAATAAAGTTATTTACATTTGATTTGGGTAAAAACGACTAACCTAAACGTGACATATGCCTTCATCTGGATCGGCCGCTTCTTTTCGTTGTCATAGAAGTAGCGCTGCGAGCGCATGACCACCGATCGGTCTGAGCCCGGGAACGGCAAGCACCACCGATTGCTCGCGAACTTGGTCCGGTGCAGCAACGGACGATCCTTGAGTCGTGGTTGGAAGTTGGGCAGCCGAGAACCGAACAGCTTGCTTCTCAGCCCACGCAATTCGTTGGCGTGAGCCAATCCGTAAATGGCCGATTCCCACGTTCCGTAATGGATGACAGCTCCGCCGGTGGCAGCATCCGGGGATTTGGGCGTCGCTTCCAAAAATGTCTCGACCGAGTTTACGGTTCCGTCAAACTGCTGCTCCAGAAAAACGGTCCCCAAATCCGCCGGAATGCTGTCAAAGCCACACGCCGAAACGACGTAAACGCCCTTTTCCTTGGCCTGCTCGTGGTACTCCAGCTGCATCCGCTCCATGTACTGCGGCTCACCGCTCACGTCCACGTGGTGCGTTCCGGCTTCGATGCAAGCCTTGACCACGGGTTCACCGTAGAACCGGTACGGTCCACAGCAGTTGATCACAATGCGGCAGCGCGCGGCCATCTTGCGCAGCGAGTCCGCATCCTTAACGTCCGCGATGACCAGCTCCGTGTCGGACAGATCTTTGCCGGATTTTGCCTCCACCTCCTTCAGGATCTTGTTCAACTTGTCCCGACTGCGACCGGCGATTGCCCACTTGAGCCCATCTAGCAGCTTGATGCCCTCGTAGATCGTGTACTTGCCGGTGAACCCACTGGCTCCGAAAATGATCACGTCCAGGTCGCGCTGCTCGGTGGCCATTGTGCAGAGAATGATTTCACGGAAACTGAAAGTGGAAAACGTGTTTTATTGAGTCGCGCATTTCTGGACGTCTTATAAGGCTGTGCGACTGCAGAGGCGGTCCTGGTTGCAGGAATTTATTTGCTGTTCTCCCACGTGCATATTTGAGGCTTTGGATTAGCTACGTTTGGAACGACTCTTTCATCGATTCGAAAAAGGTGACATCATCGTTCAAAGCAGAATTTGGCTTGTCAAAGGCCGCTGAACTTCAAATCATTTTATGTTGCAGAATCCTGAACCTTAGGTATAATATTATATTCCAAGTTTAGAGTGTATTCACGCGTTAACAATTTATGTCATCGACGTTGTAAATACAATGGCTGCGTGCTGAGTGAGCACTGCTGATATTGTGTAAAAAACAAAATTTGTGTAGAATCAACGTCAAACCAAGTTATTTAAATAACAACAAAAGACTTTTGTGGAATTGAGAGATTTGTAGGGTCTTCATCTTTCAAAAAAATGTAAAGGATGTAAATATATTGACCGGGTTAAAATAACCCGATACAGACTAGTCCTTACAGAAGCGTGTACTTGATTTGAAAAATTAGGCGCGTGTTTATGTTTACGCTGTGGGCAGTTGAGAGTGAACGTTCGACGCGGAATTGAGTGTGATTGAGTTGTGCTGGAACCGGTTGGCAGAATCCGGAACAGGACACGATGGAAGCGGATATGAGGACAGTGGATGGTTGGGAGGTTAATGATCGGCAGCGATGGTGCTGCGTCCGAAATGTCGTGTCCCATGGAGTTCAGGTTGAGAATCTACAAGATTCAAGGTTTGGTTCAACGGAAAATATAGAGCATTCTACGTGCGTATGTATTGCGTGTACGTACACGAAAATAAAGTGAGGTTAAATTTTGTCAGCCAGCAAAACTAAATGATGCGCTAGTATGCGTACGCGAAACGTCATCCCAGTCACGACGTTCTAGCAGGATTCTAGCAGGGTTCTTACAGAGCTGGATATTCTTACAGCATTCTAGCAGGATTGTTCCACCGTTCTAGCAGGATTCTGACAGAACCAGCTCTGCTAGAATATTTCGTGACTGGGATAAAGCTCTATTGTTGATTATATTAAAAAAAAACATCAAAATGTTGTGTCAAACTTCGTAGTTACAGCACGGACGTGCACACTCAGATTTTTATGCCGAAATTCGGCAGAATTCTGCCGAAATCAGAACAACTTATCGCTCGGTAGAAAAATATGCCGAATCTCGGCAAAATGTGAGTCATTAGGTTTTACACCAAGTTTTACACCATGACGTCATTTGACAGCTCGTGTGCACTGTTTACATGGTCTTCGTCGATTGTCGACGAATTTCCCAGAACAAAATCGACGACCGCATCGAACTGTGCTAAGTCCATGTAAACAGTGCACTACTTTCTAACCTCCAAATCGAGTCGGCGTAAAACCTAATTGTACCGATTACTCGGTGAAAAATGACAGTTAATTTGCCGAAGTTTGGCATTTTTCTGCCGAAGAAATCAGTTGTTCTGTTTTCGGCAGAATTCCGCCAAGCTCGAAAACCAAAAATGAGTGTGTGGTTACAGGCTTATTGTACAAAATATGTCTCTACCTATATTACATACTCTAAAGGTCTTGAGTTTAAATCTTGAGTCTGATAACTTGCTTATGTTTTGCTTAATTGTAATTTAAGCGTTAATTTGTAACGATAGCCTGAATGATACCCATTTTTATCAGGTCTAAATTCAGTCAATCACTTTACCAACTTCCTTCTCAAAAGTTCACCGACTGACTATTTTCAGACCGTGACATTGCCACTGAACCGGTACTTTCGTCGTCTTTTTTTGGACGCAATTTCTACCGCCGCCGGTGACCTTTCCCGATGCACCGTAGTCGCTGCATTTGGTCTGTCTGAACGTTTCTTCGCGGTGTTATCTGATGATAACCGCCTTCTTTTGGTTCGAGTTTGCGAGTACCTAATCTGGCGTTCCGTTAGTTACTGTGTTTGGTAATACTAAATTTAGCACGCCTACCACTGAATTTTTGACCTTCGATAAGCGATGAAAGTTTCTGATGCAACACGTGTGATTTTATTTGAAACGAAATGTGGTTGACAGATAACCCCAAGTATTTTTTTTGTATTTAACTTTGCAATCTTCATTACTCAACTGTACGTAACAAAAACATTTTTTGTTGTTCCTAAGCTTGAAAGCGTAAAGATTGTGTTTGCACTTGGTCATACAAATTTCACCTATGTTAATTGAAAATCTAAATGTATATTCAGTACACACAAACATGATCAAAAACGTCTTTGTACAAAGGAACAAATCCGACAAGTTCGCGCTGATGTCAACTGGAAAATGATTTCATCTGTTTTTTGTACCTCCTCTTATTTCCAACAAGTTGAAAGCTGTATGGATGACTAATTAAACAAGCAAGTTCGAAGCGACTTAGCAGGGAGGTAAATGAACAGCTACCCTTGTAAAAAAAAATAAAAAGGAGGATCAAAATCATTCCTGCGTAACGTGATTTATTAACTGTAGTTTGCTGAACGAGCTCAACTAGATATTGCAACTCTCTTCGACAGGTTTCGCAAACCTGTTCATCTCGCGAGGTAATTAAACTTTAAACATTCTTTAATTATACCAAAAAAAAGCCTGCTAAATTTGGTCTCCTTCCAGGAAAATCACTCACCCCGCTGAAAATGAAGTCGCTACCAAATCAGGACTGCACCAAAATTGCGTCACAGGCACAGGCAGTTGAAGCCGCAATTGTTCCGGCACGTTCGACACTTCACCACAGACTAGCTAAGGTCTGGACACTCGTAGTGGCAAGCAAGTTGCCGGCCGGCTCCTTCTTTGGTGTAGGTATGTGAGTCGTGTAGCGGATGCATGTCTGCGTCGAGAAACTTTTTTTCTTCTTTATTTAATAGCCCACACACTCGAATGCAATGACTATCGGATGCAATCGAAAAAAAAAGTGTGAGTTTTTTTGTGTGGAATGTACGCTTGTATTTTGCAATTGCCACATGGGCTGTAAGTCGGGAAGATACTTGATTTCCAGTGTGAAGGTGCAAGAGCAGAATTAAGGTGGTATTCCACTGCGGGAAACTTTGTTTGCAAACTTGTCAAAATGCAGGTTTGACAGTTTTCTTGATTGTGTTTTCCTATTCCATTGATACCATTTCGGTAAACTTTCCCTTCACGTCATTTGAACAAATTTATTGACAAACATGGAACCTGTCATAACTGTGTGAGCTAAGCCCACTGCGTAAAGTTAACCGCAAAGATGATTGGTTGAAGTGGAGAATCTCAATCTAAAAACGGATAAACTCAACTGCCGCTCCAATCTAGTCCGTCCCATATGTATTTCTGTCAAAAATGAGGTAAACTTCACAAAAGTCTTGTTTTTACATGTTATTTTAGCCTATTGAATGAACAAGTAATGTTTGTTCTAAAAATTCCAAAATAAATATGACTTTCGTGCTGTCCCATATGCAAAATAAAGGCAAGTCAGTTCCTCATATAGAAATGTCTCGCAAATCGTTTGAGTGGATGCAGAATTGTTAAAATTTTACAGAGTTTGTCTTTATGAATACGTAAAGCATGAAAATATCATTATCTGTTCATTTCTGAAGAAAAATTTGAATATTGAAATCGAAATAATCCAAACCTTTTTTTGTTTTTTTTCTTCTTCAAGGGAAAACCACGAATAGAAAAAATAAATTGCATACCGTTATGGCTAATATCTACACCATACAATTAGTTCTATTTTGTCTTGAATGAATAGGGAAAAGATTCCACCTCCGAAAAGCGGATTTTTTTGAAATTTATTCCTACGGTTATGCAGTTGAGATTTGCATTCATATGCCATTTGCCTCTGTATTATTTTAAAAATTTCTCGTGTCGGTGCTGGTCATATTTTTGTATCTTGGAATCCTATAAAAATCTGAAAGATACAAATTTGTATCATTTGGTGACCATTAATTACTTGGAAAACTTCCAAAACAAACCTGGAAATGACAGTTGAATCAGGATGAACCTCTCGTGTAAATGTTCAATCCTACCTTGATACCATGACTGACCTGCCTTTATTTATGGACAAATAAAGTCAAGTCGGTCTCTTGTTGAAAATTCCACAAATTTACCTTCAAATTGTATTTTTTTAAATCAAATTTATGATAGTGGTGTTTTTTAGACTGATATCGAAATAACTGTATAAAAAATCATATAGAAAATGTTGGTTTAGAATGAGAAAAATGGTGAAACTTTTTTGGGCTTCTCACAGTGTTATCTCAGCACTCACTTTTTACATATGGGACGGACAAGATTAGAGCGGCAGTCAAGCTCATGCTCAAATCAAACAAAACTATGTAATTGGGTCAAAGCCGCAGAGTAAACAAAACGTCTGTCTTGCTTGTTCCTACTGTAAACATAAACAGACGTGAGCAGGAAAGACTGGTTGTGTACTTTTCGACTTTGGATCATTTACATTGTTTTGCTTGAAATATCAATACATCTTCAATCTACAAGGCCGGGACTACTACGTAAAGTTAAGCACAAAGATTATTCTTTGGATAAAGATAATTTATCTGCATGTGTGTTCATCATTACCAAGCTCAAATTAACTGAAATTATGGGTTGATCTAGCCCTGACTGAAAAATTCTATAATAAAAATAAAGAAAAATAAAATTTGCTATTGAATTTGAAATTTATCAGAAAAAACATAAAAAATTACTTCAAATTTTTAATTAAATCCACATTTACGTAGAGTAACGCATTAGTATTGGTGTCGTCGTGTCATTGGTATTTTTTGCTTTTATGTTTATAAACATCATTCTTCTACACACCGAAATTCGTTCGCCTCATCAAAACAGAAACTCTTCATTACATCACATCAGAGCAATAAAACACTTTGAAGCCGGTTTTCATCGCGAGTGCACGTACTTTTTTGGCTGTCACAAAAAAAGTGATTTTTGTTGCTTTTTAAGTAACAAAAAAAGCATTTGAAGTGTATTTGGTGTAAAGTGTGATCATTAATATTTAAACATGTAAGTAAAAGATTAGTTTGAACTACGTAGGTAATCAAAGTTCAATTTCTCACAATCTTATCGCAACCACCTGCAAAAGTCTTTTGAGGGTACGTTCACAGCTTTCCCTCTCGCCTCCCCACAGGTCCATAGCTCGCAAGTTGGACGTGGTAATCTTCGGTGCAACCGGCTTCACCGGCAAGTACACAATCCTCGAGGGCGTCAAAATCTTGGCCGGACTACGATGGGGCGTGGCCGGTCGCAGCCGGCCTAAGCTGGAAGCTACCCTGGCGGAAATTGGCCAAAAGGCCGGCCAAGATCTGTCCCAGACGCCGATCGTGCTGGCGGAACTGGACAACGAGCGGTCGCTGGTGCAGATGGCCAGCGAGTGCCGCGTCGTGGTCAACTGCTGTGGACCGTACCGGTTGTACGGGGAGCCGGTGCTGAAGGCTTGCCTCGAAGCCGGAACGCACCACGTGGACGTTAGCGGGGAGCCGCAGTTTTTGGAGGGCATGCAGCTCAAGTACCACGAGCAGGCCAAGGAAAAGGGCGTTTATCTGATTTCGGCCTGCGGGTTCGACAGCATTCCGGCGGACATGGGAACCGTTTTTCTGGAGCAGCAGTTTGGCGAGGGGGTGGTTAATTCGGTGGAGAGTTATATTTCCAGCAAGGTCACCGGAAGGCGGGAACTTGGGGGAATCCATTACGGGACGTGGGCTTCTGCGGTTCACGCCATAGCTAATATGCGCGAGGTTGGCCAGATTCGGCGGGAGCTGTTCCGAACGAAGCTGCCCGAGGTGGAACCGAAGCTGAAGGAGCGGCCGGCACTGCACAAGTCCAGCGGTGGCAAGTGGTCGCTGCCGTTCATGGGTGCCGATCGGTCCTGTGTGATGAGGACGCAGCGGTTCTTCTACGAAACGGAAGGCAAACGACCGCTCCAGATGAGGGCGTACATTTCGTTTAGGTAAGTTTGCTTTTCCGGTAGCAATTTGTATTGATTTGACGTTTGCTGAGGGTGCCGAAAAGTTTGGTTATGTTACTGCTTGCAAAAAGTAATAGTTGTCGATCATTAACAACCCAACCACCCGATGACCTCATGTCCGTTTCCGTCGTGTTGAGTACTGATTTAGAGTTTGGCAGACGTTTCCAGCACCACTCAATATCATACAACTACCAAGGCCTACTGTTTTTGTCTGTCAAAACAAGCTTTTCCCTTCATCCACTTTGACAAGGAAATACCCAATTTAAGCTCAAAATGTATTTCCTGTGCAGCCTGCTTTTTTCAGTCGGTTATGAAACTATCAAAAACTCTGAAATATATTCGTGTTGTTCATGTGTTCAATGTTTGAAATGTAACCTTTTCCATCAATTCTCCCTACAATTCCAGTGGCCTCGTTGAGGTCTTTGCCATCTCGTTCATCGGGGCCATCTTCTGGCTGTTGGTGAAAACCACCACCGGCCAGAACCTGCTGCTGAACCATCCGCGCCTTTTCTCGCTCGGACTGGTGTCCCATGAGGGCCCGTCGGACGAGGCCGCTAAAAATACGCATTTCGCGATGCATTTCGAGGGACGCGGTTGGGAGGAAAAATTGGCCAGCCCGGAGGAAAAGTACCCGTATCCTCCGAACAAGGTCATCCGGACGAAGGTTACCGGAACGAATCCGGGGTACGGGGCCACCTGCGTGGCGTTGCTGCTGTCGGCGAGGACGATCCTGCAGGAGGCGGACAAGATGCCCGGAAGGTGGGATATATTAAATTGTTGGTTCTAAATATAATAAAATTAACTTTTTCTTTTGTTTCAGTGGTGGATTCCTTACGCCCGGAGCTGCCTTCGCCAAGACCAACCTCATTCCGGAGTTGTGCAAGAACGGGTTCACCTTTGAGGTGGTGTCCAAAGCCAAACTCTAAACTTAGTTTAGGAATTTTATAATTGCAACGGGTTCTTCTCCACAATTGCGTGTCATGCATTCTCTAAACTATCCCAATGACCCAGAAACCCAAAAACGGCGCCAAACACGCCAGCTACTTACTGAATTGGGGAAGGTTAACGTCTTTCTCGTGAGTAATTCCGGAGCACAAAGGTAGGTAATTGTTTTGAGCAATGATAACAATCACGTACGAAACAAACCGTTTAATTAGGAAAAATGAAGAGGTCTTCCACTTTCACGTGTGACGACGCGGGAAACGAGTAGAACTTGTGACATCGTGCCAAAGGTCCTGGTCGTCGAACGTGTTGCTTGCTTACTTTCTTTTGTTTACATTCTTGTAAACAGGGAAGGGGGATTTCCTGGGCATGCGCTTTACGAAAGGATTCCTAGAGCGTAAATTACGTAGCATTTTGAAATGGAGCGTCATTGATTTTTAAAATTGAATAAGGCTTTCTAGGCCCAGTGAAAAAAAAATATAATTTATCTCAAAAATGACGAATTCCTCGTCACATTGTCCTGATGCAAACAAAGATCGAGCTCGAGCTGTCACGGTCCCTGCGAAATATGTTAGCTGCCGTCGGGCGGTAGGCCTTAGAACACCAGCTATAAGTCGCACGACAAAAAAAAAAACTTGCTAGAAAGAGAAAGCAGATCTGATGCAAACACACCAACTTCTGTGGCACCAGGACATTTTTTTTTTCGGCCAAATCAAAAAGTGCCCATGAATTTACAGCATCAGCTGGCTTTGTTTTGGTTTTAAACCACGTGACGCGATGATTTTGACACAAGCGATCGCGTTTGGGTAGGTTTACAACAAGAAGAAGTCAAAGAAAGCCAGCTTCACTGTTTGAATTCCGATGCCACGTCCGTTCGTCCGTGATTGATAGTTGGACAAAGCAAAACAAGCAAACAAACACTTGAATGGAAAGTTGACATGCCAACCGAGCTGAGATGTCATGATGCGGGCTAAACTAGAACAAATTGACGTTTATTAAATTGTTTTAATTTGTGTGTTTAAATATCTTACACATTTTCAAAAAATACCAAACGTAATTCATGAACACACCCCAGCACGACGACGGAGCGAGTGAGCTTTTATGTTCAATGTTCAATAATGTGGCACTTCATTCACTTGCTCCGCGCCTAACACGAGAGACACGCGGTCCCGTATGGACGTTTCGAACGGATGGTGAAAGTGCAATCGCAGGTTGCATATCTTCGGGCGAACCGCTCGTGTTAAAAGTGAAATCAGCGTCGCAGCGTGGCGATTTTCAACTGTGGTTTCGAACTTTTTAGTTTTATTTCGTGTGATTGAGAATATTTTAACGGTTATTAACTAGGAGTCATTGCTCTCTGTGGGGAAAAAAACTCACCAAAAAGGAAGAAACGCGAAAGGTAAACAAACCATAATTTCCAATGTGATTGACAAATTCTTACCTTTCAAAGGGTAATTAACAGATTGTTAGACTTTTATTTCTTAAACATATTCAACGATTATTGATTTGATAAAACTTTGTAAAGTGATCAGTGAACAAAAACTCGATTTTTCTTTAAATGTCCAACAATTGACCAACTTGCTCCACCTGGCGGAGATCTGTTGCGTTGGTGACTCGCGGGTCACAACAAAAAACCGGAGGGAACTTTCAGTGCTTGGCGACCATGTGTGTGAATGTGGTGCTTATTGATGCGAGGAAGAAATATTTTCCGAGAGATAATGAATGATTGGGCCGCCCTCGGTCAGTTCCCGGCGTGTATCGTGGGGAAGGGGCATCCATAATTGATGTGGCTACTAACTCCCTCTCCTGACGAGTCGAACCTGGCGGTGGGCCACAATTGATCTATAAATGCTCACGGGTCAGCACATGTCAACAGAGTGGGGTTTTTGTGAAGAGGAAGCTTGAGTTTAAATTTTTGAAGCAATAGTGACATCTGGTGGCAATTAGTTCAAAAGTGCCTGGAGCTATGCAACAAACTACGGAGGTGTTTTAAAATCGAAGAACAAACAAAATTTTTGATCGAAAGTGTAAAAATAACTCTCAATATTTTATTCAATTGCAAGTTATCATCAAAAGTGATCGCACCCAAGGTTGCTGCAAACAGAAATTCCCGAAGGATAATGTGAAAATTGCGAGTGAAAAACGAATTAAAAGTGACCAATTAGACACGACACCCCGAGTCTTGCATACTTTTAGGCGCAACACACAGCCAAAAACCGGACGCTGAGCTAATGAAATTGGTTGAGCGTGGTGCTAGTGTGGCGTGGCGTCGGTATCGCCAGCTTGGGATCTCGCGTGACCACCGCGCGCTGGATTGAAATCTATTAAATAAGCTAGAAATTTCCATCGGCCGGGAAATTCCCGGTGCCTCAGACTGTGGCGTGAGCTCAAGTGCAGTCCAGGAAGCGGTGACCGTGACCCGTCTTACTGGGAGGAACCTACAGTGTTGTGGACGGTTCCATTCTGGAGGGAAAATTAATAATTTATGCTAAAAATACAGGTAAATAGCGCTGATTTCGTGCTGAATGATGCATGCTCGTAAGGCAGGTGGGCGGGCGCGTAGCCTAAACGGTCAATTGATTGTTGAAGGTTATAGTTGATAAGTTTGTTTTGAAAGCAGTATGCACAACGATTTTAAATACATATTTGTTCTCGACTTTCTGTATGGTAAATCAATTTAATCAATTTTTAAAACTTATAAATGACACCGATTACCCCTACCACTGCTTTCCATACAAACTTGAAAAATAGAAAACGATGGACCATCTCCGTTTTTTTTTTTCAAAACAAAAAAAAACCAATTGCACTTAATTTTGGGGGACGTCTACTGTATTCTTCTTCAATTTATTTTGTTTAGTTTACAAATATTTTTCATCTACGCAATACCTAAGACAGATAATTTTTGGACCTGCAAAAGTAATACAGTCCAGACTCGATTATCCGACGTCCTCGGAAAAAAATCACTTCGGATAATCGAATAAATTCGGCATAATTTATTCATTTTTTTAAACTAATAGGTAAATCTCGATTAAATTTTCAAAAGGTCCTATCACCATAGAAAACCCATGACTGATAGGTTGTTTTGACAATTTACTCTAGAAATGACAACGATTAATCGTACCTCCGCTTTCCATACAAACTTTAAAGAAAAACCATTCGACCATCTCTGGTTTTATTAAATAAAAATAAAATCAAGGTGCAAACGATTTTGAATTTAGATTGTGCAATATGGGGGACCCGTGGTGTAGGGGTAAGGCATTTTTCGAGACGAGATTTGTCTGATCACGCCTTCCGTCGGACGGGGAAGTAAATGTTGGCCCCGGTCTAACCTAAAAAAAAGTTAGGTTGTAAGCTCAGTCCAGGTGTAGGAGTCGTCTCCCTGGGTCCTGTCACGGTGGAGTCGCTGGTAAGCAGATGGACTAACAAGCCAAAGGTCGTCAGTTCGAATCCCGGGGTGGATGGAAGCTTAGGTGTAAAAAGAGGTTTGCAATTGCCTCAACAATCAAGCCTTCGGACACCTAGTTTCGAGTAGGAATCTCGCAATCGAGAACGCCAAGGCAATGCTGTAGAGCGAATAATTTGATTTGATTTTTGATTGTGCAATAGGGTGACAAGAATTTTTTTTTAAATCTTAAGAGACCCCCTGGCTTGATTCTTAAGGCAAAACTAAGTAACAGAGCCAATTTGAGCCAAATCAAAATTATCTAAGTGTGAGATTCTTGTAGGAAATTCAATTCGTCATTCGATTATCCGAAATGAAATTGACGATTTCGGATGTTGTACGAACTGTTTTCAATATTTTTTCAACTTTTCATTGTTGAATGTTCGAGTTTTTAACTATTTTGAATATTTATTACCGGAGTTTTAGAATTTTTTAACTTTTAAATTTTGGCTTTTAAAAATAATTTCTTTATCTTTTTGTTTGTGTTTTTCAAAAAAACTAAAAGCGCTTGCGGTGCAAATTTTGTTACCGCTTGTATTGATGAAAAATTGATTTTTGGAAAATATCCAAAATATTGTGAAAAATTATTTCAAAAATTATTTTTGGATTCAAAAGGGAATTTACAATCCAAAATTATTTGAGATAGTAAAAAAAAACATTTTTTGACGCTTAACATTTCTTAGGGACCATCCATAAACCACTTGGCTTGAAATTTCCGAAAAAGTGTCCACGTGGTTTATGGATGGTCCCTTACCTTTTCTTACGATTTTTTTTGAAGATTTTTTTTGTAATGCTCTAAATTCAACTTTTATGAAATGAAAGCAAATTAAAATATTTAAAAAATTAAATAAATACAAAATAAATTAAAAAGATTATAAAAATTTAAAACTCACCTTCCAATAATTAAAAAAAGGGAAAACTAAAGCTAAAGGTTAAAAAACATTGAAATTTTAAACTCTTAAGCCCATGAAATCTTATATTCTAAAATGTTTAATTTCTTGAATGCCGCGATCATAGATTACAGGAAAATCAAATAACTTTTGGAGTCAAATTTTATATTAGAAACCTAAATTGGAGAAAATTAACAAAATCATCATTTGATTAGACGGAATGAAATTGGTGGAACTTCGGATCTTAACGAACTGTTTAAACCCCTAGATTTTTCAACTTTTTGTTTTTAAATGTTTGAATTTAGACTCTTGCATAGTTAATTGAATTTTTAAGTTTTTTTTTTAAATTTTAAAGCTTTAAAATTTAAAGTTGAAATGATTGTTTGAATTTTACTTCTTTTAATTTTTAGATTTTTGGATTTTTTCAATTTGTATTTTATTATGATTTTTTTTATTTTCAAATTTTCAATTTCTGAAATCCTGATTTGTAATTTCTTAGGTTTTGATTTCGACATTTTAAAATTTCTTAATTTTTAAATGTTAGAATATTTGCAATTTAGATTTTTTTTTTCATTCTGATAAAAAAAACACAAAATAATATCGCATTGAAATTAGAAAAAAAAAACAAAAATAATTGTTTTGTTTTATATTATTTTTTTAAATTTCAGTACTTTTAAATTTTAGTTTCAAATTTAGTTTATTTTCTGATTTGATTTTTTTTTTGTTTGAGAATTTGTGAAATTTTTATTTCTGAATTCTTGATTTTCCAGTTTCTAATTTAAACTATTCAATTTCCGAAATCAACATTTTAAAAATTTCTTAATCTGTATAGATTAATGATTTCTAAAATAAATAAGAAAATATTTTACTAAAATACCCAGTTTCAACTAGAGTTTATTGACTTCTCCTAACCCCAAATTAATCTCAATTTCTACCAAACAAATGTCGTCAATCACACACAGAGGTGTGAAAATTTATTCGTTGATTGCTTATCACTCCACGACTGGATACGGTTCGCCATGCCACCATCACCGAATGAAAGGTGCCAAACTGCCGTCTGATGACCTTTTCCGGGGGCGCGGGTGTTGAGCTAATGTTTATGCGCTGAATAATTGACGCGCAAAGCGGGCAAAACATTCACTTCCGTTGACCTTGTCCCATGAATCATCGTATAGTTCGACAACGTGCGGTGTCCAATTCCGTAAGAGGGTTTCACACGCGTGTGTATGCGGTGGTTTTCGTCCTGGGTGATATCGATTATTTCATTATCAGTCCGGTTCTGGTGCACATACGACGGATCGTGTCTGGTGTTCTAGTGATGTTGGTCACTGCGGTGGTAATTTATAGAATTGTTACATTAGTACACTTTTTGTGTGATATGCATCGGAAGTGTAATTAGCAGACACGATGTTTTTTTTTGTAGTGAATGGGTGCAGTTAATTTTACAGAAACTCGAAATTGAACGTAACGGAAACTCATTTGACAGATGTAACGACGTTACGCCTGTCACATTTTTACATTCTGATTCGAGACGAGCAGCTTTTCGGCCAGTAACCTTCTTTATTTTCTACACTGAAAGAAACTGACATAGCAAAACCAAGTGCTTTTTCACGTGAGCTCCTCAAAAATTCGGCACAACAATTTCACATGCTTTTCCTTTGATTCGATTATGTTTAACATGTCACATGGATGTGATATTCATTTGAAATCAGCTGATGGCAAGCTAATCCTTTTTCATTCTTTTATCGCAAGGTGTTCATTTCAGATTCACATGAATTTCACTTCGATTTGCCCCATTTGACATTTCCCATAATTTCGAAGAAAAAAAACACGTGAGATTGAAATGTATAGGCATTGAACGGTGTTCGGTAAAAAAATTTCATTCGTATAACATGGCGAAGAACGACGGACGTGCTCAAATCGACGAAGTCGTTTCTGTGAACAAATTCATATTTGTTTTTGGTTTTAAAATGAATGTTTTCGTCTAATAACTTGTTGGTAAGTAATAAATTAATGAACCAGTTCGAATTTGCATAAATATTAATATTCTTCGTGTTTTTTCAGCAAATCGACGTCGTCGTGCTATCTTGTCGCACCCGCCATTTTGACGTTCCGAGAAAAACGCGTTTTAATGTTTGACCTTGAATATACAAAAACGAGTGCACGCAATGTAAACAATAACAAACACGTTTTGTTTGGCTGACCATTCTGTGCATTGTCCCGAAGTTTGGTTGAAGTTGGTTGCTGGAGTCCCGAGTTATAATTACAAATGTTTACGGTAGTCTAGCTTTTACGTGCGTCAAACGCATCCTGACTTTCCTGGCCTGAAATCCCTTTGGCCTTTTGTCGCACTTACATCAATTTTCATGGAGTGACAAGATAGCACGACAAGATTGAAACTACTTTCATATGTAAAGTGACAAAAATGCACGGAGTTTTTTCGGTTTTTGTTGAATATCTCAGGATTGGAATCGAATTTTGGGGATCTGTGAAGGTCAAAAGGTGAGGCATTGTGAGCTGCACAAAATGGCGTTCTTAACTCAATTTGGCCCAAAATGCACGTACGACAAGTTAGCACGATGGCGACGAAATCATGATCGAAGTGCTGAACGAGATGGTTTCCTATCACAGTGCCTTTAGCCACTCGATCCGGATAATCAAGGTTGATTCGGTGGGGGACTCCACTCTGGAACTGTCGAGCCCGTATCAAGCTGTTAATCAAATCCAAGGTCCGGTTTCCGCAGCTGCAGCGATACCACCACAAGCGCTCCCGGAAGCTGTTCCGTCGCCCGTGCACCTACTACGAGAAAATTGTGCCGCCGACGCCGAACTTGTTTTTTTTTTAATTTAACCCTTTAATGGAGAGTTATACGTGAAAATATGTAAAAAAGGCCATCGGTCCGGTTGGTTTTTTGTTTAAATAATTTATTGGAGTAATTTATTTTAAAAAATACTTATTGTGCAATAAAGTGTGTTTGTAATCGCAACAAAAAATCTTTTTAAAAATATATATAACTATACTACAATTTCAAGAACACATGAATTTCACTAGAAAACCATCCCATATACACTACAAAATCATTCAAAATTCATGTGCACATCATTCCAAAGTCATGTGAGCTTTCACGTCAAATTAACGTGTTTTACATTTAGATTTGCAAGTTCGTGCGATTGCTTTTTTTTCAAGTCTTGACATTTTTTTGATTAGGTCCTATAAACAAATGTAAACATTGAGTGTATCCCTTTCACACCATATGTCAATGCCCATCGGAGTAAGCGGGATATACTCAATGTTTACATTTGTTTATAGGACCTAATCAAAAAAAAGTCTAGAAGTGATTTTCACGTGACATTTACATGCCAAGTAGTATGGGGCAGATTCATGTGTAAAACATGTGATATTATCATGTGCCTTTCTTTCAGTGTAGGGAAAGTTAGAACATCAAACACATTCCAGCTCATCACGCGTTTCTCACGTTAATTATAGCCGCTCAACAAACAATAAAATCACGTTTTTCTCTTTTCCCAATTGACTCCACAGATTTCCGTGTCCGATTGTTGACACTATCATATAAAATGGAGCTTGCGTGCCGGACGGTACGAGAACACCCAAAGTAAATACACCAAGTGCGGAAGGAAGGATGGCACCATCGTTGGCGAGGACGAGGTTGGACGAGTGGCGTTGGTTCCAGCGACAAACTCTGGAAACTACTAAAACAGTAGTGAAAGTGCCTTGACGATGTTAAATCGGTCAGTTGGAATACTAAAAAGACTCTACAATAGTATTTTTTAAGAAAGACTGTGATTCGCGCAAAAGTTAAAAAGTGAAAACAGTCAAAATGGCGGAAAACGTCAAAGTTGTGGTCCGTTGCAGACCGATGAACAAACGGGAGCAACAAGCTGGAAATAAGGTGAAATTTGTGGATTCTTCTATTGACTTTCTGACTAATTCTCTTTCCGAACAGAACATAACCCAAATCGACAATTCAACGGTGAATCTGGACAATCCGAACGACCTGAGCGCACCGCAAAAGTCGTTCAAATTTGACGGCGCCTACGGTTATGCGGCGACCACCGAAAACATTTACAGCGACATCTGTTATTCCCTGGTGGAGGTTGGTCAAAAATAATCTTTTTTCATTACTATTACGCCTTAAATTCCTTTTTTTGTAGAGCGTTCTCGAGGGTTACAATGCGACCATCTTTGCGTACGGTCAAACCGGATGTGGCAAATCGCACACGATGCAGGGCACTACGTACAACCTGTCGGCAGCGGATCCGAACAATGCAAACAACATTGGAATAATTCCGCGAAGTTTCGAGCACGTGTTTGAAGCGATAGCGGTCGCTAGTGATGTTCGGTATTTGGTGCTGGTGAGTTATCTGGAGATTTACAATGAAACGATCCGGGATTTGCTGGCCACTGCGGGTGGGAATACAAATAACCTGGCCGTCAAGGAGGTTCCTGGTGAGGGAGTTACGGTGCAGGGACTGTCGATGCATACGGTTCACGGGATGAAGGAGTGCGTTGAGTTGTTGGAGATGGGAGCGAAGAACCGGATGGTGGGGGCCACGTTGATGAACATCGAGAGCTCGCGATCGCACTCGATCTTCACGATCAGTTTGGAGCAGATGTCCAGTGATGTGGGGCAGAGTCGAGGGGTCATCAAGCGTGGCAAGCTGAACCTGGTGGATTTGGCCGGGTCGGAGCGGCAGAGTAAAACTGGTGCTACGGGAGATCGGCTTAAGGAAGCTACCAAGATCAACCTGTCGCTGTCGGCTTTGGGAAACGTGATTTCGGCTCTGGTGGACGGCAAAACGAAACACGTTCCGTACAGGGATTCCAAGCTGACGAGGTTGCTGCAGGATTCGCTTGGAGGCAACACGAAAACGTTGATGGTCGCGTGTATTTCGCCAGCGGACTCCAACTATGACGAAACGTTGTCAACGCTGCGGTACGCGAGTCGAGCGAAGAACATAGCCAACAAACCGAAGGTCAACGAAGATCCCAAAGATACGATGTTGCGCGAGTACCAGCAGGAAATCCTGCGGTTGAAGCAACTGTTGACGAGCGACGGAGGTAAGCTGACGGCGGTGGTTGATGCAGCTGATCCTCTGGACTTGACCGCGATCGTGCGGGATTCTACAGTTTCATTTGAAGCGGAGAAGCAAGTTCTCAAGGGTCAGTACGAGTCGGAGGTGTTGAACTTGAGGAAGGAATACGAACAGCAGAAAATAGCTAAGCAAGAGCTGGTGAAGGATATCGAGAAGATCAAATCTTACTACGAGGGACAAATGCAGCAGTTGATAGCGAAGAAGAGTGCGGATAAGCCTGTGGAACGGGTTGCACCAACTGTGATGGACAAGCAGGAGATATACGAACGGATTAAGGAGATTAAAAACGGTCTGATTGGTGGTGAACGAGCAAACGATATTCAGCTGAAGGAAAAGCGATACCGGAACAAGCTGGCTTCGGAGAAGCGATTGAACGCTCTCGCAACGGCAATTAGTAGGGTAGAGCAGAGCGAGGATCGTGACCTGTTACAGGGCCACTACACGGACATTCAACAGGAGTTGAAGGCGAGGTACGAGCAGATCCGGCAGCAGAGAAAGCGGATCAAATCGTTGGAGCGAGAGATTTCCGACATCCAGGGAGAGTTCCAGACGGATCGAGCCGACTACCTGGCCACGATACGGCAACTGGAGAAAAAGGTTCTGTTTTTCGAGGCTATCTACCAGAAAGCGATGCCGGTGCTGCGGAAGGACGGTCGCTACTGGAACCTGGAAGTGCTGGAGATGGATTCGGAGTGGAACGATGATCTGAAAAAGTGGAAACTGCCTAACGATTCTGTGCTGCGGGTTCGGCTTCCTCCAGGTAAGTACCGATAAACCTTGTCTAGTTACATACTAGTTACACTCTCAGCAAACGTCAAAGCCATACAAAGTCATTGCTGATGGAAGCTTAACCGCTTTGTGCAAGAGGTGAATTTCGTCCAGTAATCCGATCATAATATTTACCTTTATGACAGTAGTGGGTTTCCACAACGTTTGACGTTTCGTAGAATGTGACATATCGAGTCGTTTAACGACATTATACGTTAAACTTGATTTGACAGGTTATTTTTAAATTTTTTCCATTAACAGCGGACTGCCAACCAGTACCGCCGTCACCTTCATCCCCACCCAAAACCGGTCGCGACAGCCAGACTTCGGTAACGGCACCGGGTCGGCTGGAGCGTAGCTCCACCATGATTCTGACCAAGTTGCCCGACTTTGGCAGCACGGGGAATCACCACCGGAAGGAGTTTCTGAGCAAAAGTACCAACTGCAACCCGTTTCCGAAGATCGAGGACGTCGCGATGGCGTACTTTCGGCCACGGCGCGCCGCCGAGCTGGTCTACAAGAACGGGTGGGGGAGCGTGCAGCAGCAGAAATGAGGTTTGTATACAATCTTTGTTAGACAAAGCGACTTAGTGAAATTTGATATTTTGGACGTTTGGAACAGAGTTTATTTTTTGGCAAAACAATATATTTTTATTACTATAACCGTGGTAGTTTTATGTCATTTTGAAGAACGCCTTTTACCAGACAAGATCAACAATGCGTATTAATTCAACTTAACAAAAAGATCATTTCCAGAATAAGTCGGCAAATCCATAGCGTATTTCTCCTGAAGCTTCGGAGGGACGAAACGTCCTCCGAGATAGTGTTTGGCGTTCGTGAGGTGTTTTGCGCACATTTTTGGAGCCGTTAAGGATATAAGGCAGCTCGGTTTGATGCTCGTTTCATTCTGCGGACCTTCCTCCACGTGCCAACCACTTGGGATGTCAATGCTGAAAGTGAATTTAAATTTTAGACAGTTAAAAGTGACCGATTTATACACTTTACCTCACAATAGGAACCGTGGTCTTCTCAAGAACGCCCATGATCGGCGCAAACGCCTCCCTCACCGGAGGCTTGAAGCTGAAGCCAAACAGCGCGTCCACGACCAGTCCGAACTCACGGTTCACAACATCCAGCGTGGGACACTCCTGACTGACGGCAATTCCCATCGATTCGCACTGATGTTGCAGGTTCACAAACAGCACTTTCTCAGTTCGTTTCGGATAGTAAACGTGCGGTTCGTAGTTCATCAGAACCAAGTGACGGGCGGCCACCAGCCCATCGCCACCGTTGTTGCCCGGGCCGCAGCAGACCAGAACTTTGCGCTTTTCGACGGTGGCGCCGTAGCAATCGTTGATGGCATGGGCGCAGCTAAGCCCAGCTAGTTCCATCAGCTGATCAACGCTGAATTTGTACTCGTTGAAAAGCTCCTCGTCGACGTTGATTGCCTCTTGTTGGTTCAGATATTTCATTCTGATGGTGGAGAGTGACCTGACCTGGACAGCAACGGAGGGCTGATTTGTGGAGTACAGTAAGGCAAAATTTGTTTGTTATAGCTCAATTGTTTTTTGTAAATCAGCTTTCTGAAACTCCATAAAAGGTGTTGGGTTTTATCCTCGAAATAATATAAATAATTTTGACTGGATAATAACCCAAATTTACTAGTTCTTACAGAAGCGTGCATTGATTTGCGCGTGTGTATATGTTAACATTGTGGACAGTTGAGAGTGAACGTTCGTCGTGAAAGTGTGATTATCCAGATTTTTAAGCGAAGATGGCGTTACGAATGGTGCACGCCCGAATTGTCAAAATCACGCAGTGATACCAACATTACAAAAAAACTGTGCCATGGCATGACAGCCACACTTTTTTTTCTAATGTTGGTACCACTGCGCGATTTTGACATTTCGGGTGTGCACCATTCGTAACGCCATCTTCACTTAAAAATCTGGATTGGGTTGTGCTAGAACCGGTTGACGGAATCCGGATCAGGACACGACGGAAGCGGACATGAGGTCAGTGCGTGGTTAACGGCAGCGATTGTGCAGCGTCCGATACGACGTGTCTTATGGAGTCTCGGTTGGGACTCTACAAGAGGTTTGAAGTCGATGGATTTTTTTGTTTGCCAATAAAATTGTTTTTTTTTTGTACCAGTCATCACAAGCCGCTTCTAGAGTTTTATTTGAAAAGGACCATAGATGTTAGGAAAACTCAAGACTTCTGCTTAGTGACTCACTGCGAAATTCAACGCCCCGATCGGCCTTCGCCAGCCCGATTTTATTCAACCAGCAGACTGATCGGGTCGTTACATTTCTCAGAGGGGATATCCATCAAAATTCCATCGATGTCTGATCGACAAAGTGCTATCTAACAGACGTCACAAATGTTAATATGGGGACTGCTCGAATGTCACTCCGCATGAGCGATCGCTGATCGATTTATGCTTTAAATCTAGTTACGTATAGTAAGTCTACTTACGGTTACACTAATTGTATTTAAAACAGTACAAAATTGCCTAAAAATTTGAAATAACATTCCACTTTAACTTTGTTTTTTGTTTACCGGTTTACTTGCGATGCCTGTAGTTGGCTGCGTACATGCTACTGAGTTAAAGCACAACAGGGAAAGCTCGAAATATTGGACACAGATTCAACTTAAATTTCTGGAGTTTTTTTTTCAAAGGTCCAATAAACCAAATTTGCAGTTTTTGCTTTTTGGGTGTTTTTTAATACCCCTGACTCAAGGCGGTTTCAAAAACACCCAAAAAGCAAAAACTGGAAATTTGGTTTATTGGACCTTTTCAAAAAAATCTCCAGATTTCCGGAGTTTTTTAAAAGGTAATATACAGTAGTTGTTCGGTAACTGGGCTGAGAACGTAGCCCAGTCACCGAATGTTGCTCGTTAACTGGGCTGAACAAAAAATAACGAGGGGACCACCGATGAATAATGTTTTCCAGATGAAATATAAAAATAAAAGTTACTCAAATTTATTTACAATTCTTACTTTTCATATTTCTTTAATTGTAACTTGAAATTAAACAAAAGTTTGAAAAAAGTTTTTTTATTTATTGAATATGATTTTTGCATCCATTAACCCCTCGGTTATTTCGTTTTGGTTTTTTGACGTTTGTCTGCTTTTTAACTGGGCTACGGCCCAGTTATCGAGCGCCCAGTTAAAAAGCAGCCCAGTTAAACAACGCCCAGTTACCGAACAGCTACTGTACACATATTTTTTTGCTTCTTGTGTGATTTTGAAGCCGCCTTGAGTCAGAGGTTTAAATTTTAAATTAAAGTATCTCATGTTACTAAGGTTGTTTTGTAAAACGGTGAAAATATTTGGCAATAAAGCCGTTTCTTTATTTTTTCAAATCTATTAGGTCCAAAATTTTCACCACTTTAGCTTACCGCGTCCTGACACTCAGCGTTTTTCCACGCTCCATACAAAAAATATTATTTTGTATATGGACAATTAATTGTTCACGAGAGGGAGGGGCGGGGTTTAGCTACCTATCCAAAAACGTGGCCTCGTGGTTTATGGATGGTACCAGTTGACAAACTAGAGAAATAAGATGAATTGAACAGTCAGATTAAAGAGTCATCCTTCTCAATGCCAGATTTTAACAGATTTTGCCAGATTTTTCACTTCCTGCCCATTTTTAACAACTTTTTGATTAAAATGAACTGATTTAATTGAAAATAATAAAAAATAGAATGTGTTTTTCTTAGAGGGAATGTTAATGAAACATTTTTAAGGTCAATTAAACTACCTGAATTCTGCAATTTTTTGAATTAATTCATATCCTCCCTCCCTTTCACCATTGAGAATGATTAGATTTTCGTCAGCCAGATTTTTCCAGATTTTTTTTATCGATACTTTGTCAGATTTTTCTAATTTTGACCTGGTAACTTTGGATAAGATGCATTTGGCATGCTATTGACAAATTATCACAAAAGTGCATGTGGCAGTGCGTGGCCGAATGGTTACGCTGTCCGCTTTGTAAGCGGATGATTCTGGGTTCGATTCCCATCTGCTCCAACCTTCCATCGGATGAGGAAGTAAAATGTCGGTCCCGGCCTTGGATGTTAGGCCGTTAAGTCATTCCAGGTGAAGGAGTCGTCTCCATGCCATAAGTACAAACAACACACCAAACCAAGCCTACTCCGGTGGAATCGCTGGCGGCGGTTGGACTCGCAATCCAAAGGTCGTCAGTTCAAACACTGGGGTGGAAGGTTCCTTGGAGTAGAAAGAGGTTTGGGTGCTCTCCCCATTCAAGCCTTCGGACTCCTAGGTTCGAGCAGAAACTTGCAATAGAGACCACAAAAGACCCGGGGGTCGTTAATGTGGATGGTTTGATTTTTTGACAAAAGTGTTCCAAGTTTGTGGGTGTTCCGAATATATGGGATGGCTGTAGAAAAGTATTTACCGCGATAATTTTTTGACAGTTCGACGCCAACTAAATATTTCAAGAAAATCTGCTCCAAAAGATCAAAATTACTTCAGCTCAGAGTTGTATAGTTAAACAAACAATTTAGGTAGATTTTCTGGAAACACTTATCGCACAAACTTAATGGCAAATGTTTGACTAACGTTTGGCGAAAAAGTGTTAATCCCTGCCAAACTTTTCACTAACATGAAAATTTTATTTAATGAGAAAACTTACCGATAAACCATAAAAAAAATCCACCAAAACATGCAATACACTAACTCAGATGTTTGACCTACCCCAAGAATTCGATAACCAGAAACAGAAATTTGCGAAACGAGTGATTGCAATTTTTTTCAACTCAATCCCTATCGCGTACGCGAAAATAGATAACATATTGTGGTGACACTGCAGAACTGCACACGCGAATCCACTCAAGGGGATTTTCGCCTACTGATAAGATTGCTATATCCCACTCAGCGCGTTCCGTTTGAATTCCGTTTAGAATTCCACTTGAGCGAAAAAAGTTCGATTCGAATTCTAAACAGTGTTCGTTTTAGATTCTAAACCGCATTCCGTTTCAAACGCAACAACCGGTTCCGTTTGAGTTTTCGCCGCAAATCGGTTCAAACGGAATTCAAACGGAATCGAAACGGAATGGACGGGTTAGTTTTGACAGTAGCTTCTTCTTCTTATTTTTTCTTGGTGGGTTTCTTTTTTTGTTTTGGTTGAATCCAAATTAAATTGTAATTCAACCAGAAAGGTTGATTTATTTTAATTTAATTGTTTTAAAACTAGTTTTATTCATTTTCTGTTGTATAAATCATTGAATTAAACGCGTCCCAGCCCCGAATCCCCTTATTTTAATTATTATTATTTTAGGTTAACAGAAAACATATCAAAGGGCGTTTTATATTCCTCGGGCCGGTCTACAACATCAGTCTTGGCCGCACCGGTCGACACTTCGGGTCCCTTGCCATCGCCATACCGTGCAGCTTCAGGCCTTCATCCAAACCGTGAACATTCCGATTAGACGCCGTGCAGCTGGTACACTGGTGCTGGTTGACAACCTCCGGTCCGTGCCCGCCGGAAATTTGTCCAGATTGAGGTCGTTGTAGGTAAGCTTGGCGTAGTGTTCACAGCTTTCACAATGTTCCTCCGTCGGCCTTCCAGCAGAATCTACAAGAAGCAAGGAAAGAGTTAGAATCGTGTTGATAACCCACCGATGAAACCGTAGTACAAACCTGCATCCCTAAGGTCGCCCACTCGTGAACTGGCGCGATTTGGTGTGCGATCGGTTGTTCATGAAACTGCGCCCGTCAGGGAACTCCTCCGAGCAGACCTCGCACCGCGCGGTTTTGTTCCGGTGTGAAACCATGTGCCGCTTGAGGCATGTTTTGTTGTGGAACGATTTGCCACACTTGGAGCAGCCGTGCGTTCCATAGCTGGACCGTTCCCGCGAGTGTTCCCAGCGTGTTTGAGCAGTGCGTTGTGGTTCTTGCAGAGCTTCCCACACACGACGCAAGACGTTTCGGTTGGTTCGAGACTGTGAAACTGCTGGACGTGCTCCTTGATGGTGGTTCCGTCCAGGAAAGATCGTTTGCACAGGTTGGATTTGTGCGGCTCAAATCGGGCGTGAACCAATCGTCTTGGTTCACCGGCGATTTCGGCCCGGCAGGATGTTGATTCTACTTCTTCGGCGCAACCATTTGGGGCGCCTTCAACTTGCTTTGATCCAGTGGCGACACAGTCATCACTAAGACCAGCCGCTCATGAGCTCAACGCCCTCCGGAAGTTCTTAGCAGTTCCGGCTTCCGCCAACCAGCGTTCCACTTCCGGATCCAGCGCCTGACCTTCTAAAATGGGGCTTCTCACAATCATCTTGAACCTGGAAATGGAAAATTAGATAAAATTCAGATATTGGTTTTGTTGAGGTTATGTCACCAGAGCACTACCGTCGACAGTACGGAATGATCGGGACCTGCAGCAGACTTTCCGGAGCATGAACCAGGCATGGCATGGCCAGGTCAGGCATGCCATGACCTAAAACGGTCGCACGAATCCTTGAGTTCCGGAACAGGTGGAAAAGGGGTAACTCCAAAAACTGATGGCACTTTGCGACTCTCGTGCGTTTGTAGCCCAGCAGCGGAAGTCGGCCGGTTCCTCCACCCGAGCACTATGATCACAAAAACAACGAAACATCCAAATTAATCTATTATTTGATGCATTATCGAAAACGCAGCATACATTTTTACTCACCAGTCCCATTCCATTCCAAAAAAGCACACAACAGGACTGAACATGTTTCGGGCTTTCTTTTTTCTTAACACTTTGACGTTTGATTCGCACACTTTTGTCAAAAATCATCAACAAAACCGTTTCGGCGAAACTCGGCGAAATGTCATCGAGGTTCCACCATACACCAGCAGGTGTCGCCCTTGTGCAAAAATTGCTCAAACGGAATCGAAGCGGAACCCAATCAGATAATCCGCTTAGAAAATTTCGAAGCAATTTTCGAAGCGGAATTCGAAGCGGAATGAACCCGTCATGCGGAAAACGGTTTGATTGGGATTAATTGGGGTGTGCAATAGGTGCAAATCGCACTGATAAAAAGCTTCATTCACGCGATCACATTTTGTTGAAATCGTTCTTGAATATTTTGTGGAAAATTCAAACGAGCACGTATTGGCTGCGTACTGACGGCACTGTGACGGACGATGGTTCACAAAATCGCCCAGTCACTTTGAAAAGTCATCCTTTTTGACGTTTTGGCCCTCGTCAGTCACGCCACCTGACTGGCTGCGCAGGGAACCATTTTTCCATTCTTCATCGCGAGGCTGATCGTGTGAGGAGGCTTGAATTTACTTATTTTTCCCGTGAAGAACCAACCGCAAAACCTCCACCAAAATGCAGGGCCTGAGCTTGGCTAGCATCAAGAAGAACCCAGCGGTAAGTGTTTAGGGCGAGTGCGAGGGCTGGAATCCGCGACGTTCCGGAGGTTGTCCTTTGTTACGTCACAGTTGCTTTTTTTTATCTTGAAGAAAAATGAAACTAATCGATGCGCAAATTTTCCTCCTTCCAGCTGATCCCGCTGTACGTCTGTATCGGTCTGGGAGCGGCCGCCGCCGTCTTCTACACCGCTCGGCTGGCCATCCGAAGCCCCGAAGTGACCTGGAGCCGTAAGAACAACCCCGAGCCGTGGGAGGAGTACAGGAACAAGCAGCACAAGGTTAGTGTAGAGTCGGCTGTAGAGTGCCATTGGCAAGGTTATATAAAATGAGCAAATGTTTCGCTCTTGTGGGTGACGACTTGGATTGGGGAATGTTTACTAGAATCTATTATTAACGGTGGAACCACTCTTTTATTCCGGTTTAAGTGGGTTGATGGGCTTTGTTGATTGAAAACAAATTCTAGGCTATTTTAAGCAGCGTGATAAGTCACTTTTACCGGCTTCTCTAAGGCTGGTTGCAACCTATCATAGCACTCCACAGCCGAAACCTTCCCCCAGTCACGAAATATACTAACATAGCTGGTTCTGCCCGAATCCTGCTAGAACGATAAAACATTTCTGCTAGAATGCTGTAAGAATATCCAGCTCTGTAAGAACTCTGCTAGAACGTCGTGACTGGGCCACCGTGCTGTGGACTATAGAAAATATTTAAAGTTTTTAGTAGACAAAAACGGAGTGTCAATTTACTAAATATGTGATAGCGAATATATGCTAGGTATTTGAAATTAAAACAAGACTTAGTGACAGGTTTTTCATATTGCTTTCCCCATTCTAGGTACACCAAAACTCTGTTTTACGCTCCCTGATTTACGCCAAAGCCCCCATTTGCGCTTTCAAAAAACCCCAAAATAATGCTCCCTTCGGAAATAACGCATATAAAGAACCTGAAGCAAGATTTAACACGATTTAAAGATTTTTTAAAACTTTTTTAAACTACAAAGTAGTTGTTGTAGAATTTTTAACATATCTCAACAGCATCCCAACATTGAGTACTTCAAAAAGATTTCACGCTCTCCCCCAGTTTACGACCGCTCCTCCCATTAGGGATTTAGTGTACTTGAATTCAAATAAGTTATGCCGTTGACATAACCGAATGGTGGTGGATAACGTGTGTTTTGGTAGTTTAATAATAATCTAGACATCTCAAAAGCACTGGAAAATGTCTCGATTTTTACTTAATTGGAAACCGACCTTCGCTGTAATAAAAGTAAGTCTACCCATTAGTTGTTGCTCTATTAGATACTTAAATTGAACTTTGTGTTTGTTAAATATTAGGTACTTAAAGTTCACCTCTGTGTTTGGGAAGTGCATTTTCATTGGCAAATATATGCTATTTAGGTGCTTGAAGTTAGTAGAAAATTGCTGATAAAATTTCGAATCGAATGATACAAAAAAATCCTGCCATTTCGATGCGTCTGGACGAATATTCCTGTGCTTGCAACCTGCAGGATTCACATTCGCATGGATATGGGGATCGAAGCGGGTTGCAGACTGGATTTCGTCATGTATATGTGATGATTGTCCAATCCAGATAGCATAGAAATTGATTTAAAGGGAATTAAAACCAATTCTACCAAGACAGGACAGACAGCTCCATGATAGCCATCTATTGCCGGCCTAGGCCTGCAACCTGCAGATTGTCTAGAAATAGGTTCGTGATTTGCGCTTCGATTTTTTTTAAGGTACCGATCCGAAGCGAAGCAACACCAAATGTTTGTTTTTCAATTTTCAATGTGAATTTTTAAATGAAAGATTCCATTTTTATTAAGATTAAGATTTGCAATGTGATTAAAATACGTTTTCTTACCTCAATTTGATCATTCATCATTTGATCAATCAGCAATCAGATTTTGACTAACCGAATTTTGGTTCGGGTTTTTCTGCGTACTAAACAAACACCTACGTAAAGTTGCAGATCTGGAGCAACAGTTGAAAAGGGCGCATAAGCATTTTGACAGCTAGAACTATTTCGCAAATTCCGGTACAACAGGTAACTATTTATCAAAATCCGTAGCATTACAAGGTAGCTGAGAAGGCCAGCTATTGTTTAACACTTCGAGTTTTGTGAAAAATTCTTTTGTCTCGGAATTTTCAAAATAGTTCCAGCTGTCAAAATTTTCTCATGTTGCTCCAGAGATCATTTATCGATGTATGGCACACGATTTTCATAGCTTTTTCTTAGACGCCATGATGGGCCTGCTTGGTTTGTAAAGTTTTATTGTGCAATTCCGTCGTGAAACTTCTAACTTTTCCTGTCACTCTCGAGCGACGAAATGGCCTACTTTTCTCTACCAAAAATAAAAGAATGGAAAATTAATACCTTACACGGTTGTATTTTTCCGAGAACATTAAGATAAAAAAAATCGGCAAGTCTGATATTTGGCACCATGAAAGAAGGGCTCTTTCCCGACATTTTGCGGGGTCCGGCGAAATATAGCGTCGCCGGTCTAGAGCAACTTTTTTTTTAGATTTTTTTAAAAAGATTTTCTGGGATTTTTCTTCAGAAAAGTCGATGAAAAGCGATGAGTTCATGTTTATATCCATAAAATTTCATATGAATATGCATCAATAGACTCTAAATTACATATTTCACGAATATTAGACCTTTCCAAACCAAATTTAGCAGATTTCTAACTTTCTTTGAACTAACCCCAAAATCCAAGCTGGAAACCTCAATACGACCGAATAAAAAAAACCTTTCTTTGTACAATTTGTCATGAAAATACAGCAATAGACTGCCCGGAAACAAATTCGAGCATTAAACTTAGAGTATTCATTTAAAAGCTGTTTATTAACCAAAACCAAAAGAAACTTTTTATTTCAAGCCTTTTGGTCAAATATGTAATTTGAAGTCTCCTGAGGCATATTCAAATATCAGACCAAATATCAGATTTGTCGAATTTTTTATCTTAAGTTTGTTCTAGGAAACACACCGTGGCCTCTCGATACCAGTGCTGAAAAGTCAACTTTTCAGCGAAAAAAAAAAAACGAAGTTGACTTTATAGCTGTCGGCTACCATTGCTAGTACCAACCACTAGTGTCTTCCTTTTTTTTTTATCTACAAGGACTTCGCCGCCCTGGGCTCCTAAGTGTATGAAAGTATGGCACGGAGCGACGGCGCCGAATACCCATATTTACACAAAGAATTTTAGAGCGCCCACCGCGGGATTCGAACTGGCGACCTCTGGATTGTGAGTCCAGTGCGCGGTCCGATTGATCTAAATGGGCGGGACTCTATTCAGCGCTTTTATCGAAAAGTATCATTTTTAAATATTTTGTTTTGTTTTGAACGGTGAATTTACTTAACACATCTAGAGTTTTTTTTTGAATAGGTCCTATAAACATATGAAACACAATAGCTTATAGGACCTTTAAAAAAAACTCAAGACATGAATGTTTGGCATGAAATTCCATTCAAAACGGGTTTGTAGGAATTGCAGAAAAAATTGTAAGCAGCTCGTTGCATGAATTGATTTTTTCAGCACTCGTCGTATTTATCCAACTCGGTAAACCTCGTTGGATTATTGTACGACTCGTGCTGAAAAAATCTTCTTTTTGCAACTTGTTACATAAACTAATATTTTAGTTTTTTTTTATAGGTTCCGAAAGGTATTCACTTCACTCATATTTCGCGATTTTTTTTCATTCTTCCCCAGTTCTACTCCCCGGTCAGGGACTACTCCAAGGTCGAGAGCCAGGCCCCCAAGTACACTGAATAAAGAGATAACTCTCGCGGCCCTCCGCCAGTGTTTCGCGGGCGCTAACACCATCAGCGAACCGATACGAACCTGTGCGCGACAAATACTATGTAGCAGCACCCTCGATCTTAAGCTTAGCAAAAATATTCGGTTGAATGTAAAATAAAACAGTTTGTGGTAACCACAGTGGAAACTCAGCCGAGAACGATTTTTTTTATTCCGTAAACAAATATTGAGAAATCCTTAAAGATTAAAACGTTTTGAAGCCCTTGGAAATTCTGCCTTTTGGAAAATCTTATGACGTTGACTCTGAAGGAATGCCATAGTTTTTAAGGGTTTGGTTTCCAAGAATAAAAAAAAAAAAGATTGATTGCTTAATAGCTTTCATCAGAGATACTTAATAGGTTCCTTTGTAACAGTTGTGATTGTTCCCAAAAGAAAGAGTCAATTTACAGATCGCAAGTGCAGAACCACCCTAAACTTTTCGGGTGCACACTAGCGCAACCTGTAAGTTGATAAGAAAGTGTTAAGTTTCCTTGGAGCTTTTTGATCGATACAAGTTTGGTATTTGCGAGCTTTTTTATTTCCACTGGCTATGCTGGTTGCCGGTTTGCGGGCGCTTTGAATTAATGATTTTTATCATAACTTTTAAAAGTTCTCCAAATCCATGCCTTTCTAAGAAGGTTGTTTCCTTCCTGACATAAGCAACTTGATTTTTGAGGAGTTCTCAATTACGGACTTCAACTTTGGCTTGCGAAACAATGTTTTTTTTTGTAATGGTGCTGAAATCGAAATTCATTAAATGTTACCTTAAGGACCACTTAAAAAAACAAGGATCAACAATATAAATAAACATTTTTGATGTTATCAAATTAAACAAGCATTTTTTCAGTAAATGGTGAATTATCTACAGGTGGTGAACAACGGAAATCGTCTTTTGATTCGTATTCGGTAATTCGGTAATTTCTGAATACACCCGTCCGGCAGCAGCTGAAGATTCATGCAGTCCCATGTCGCATGTTCGTGTGTAGACCTAAACAATATAAATAAACATTTTTGTTGTTATCAAATTAAACATGCATTTTTTCAGCAAATGGTGAATTATCTACAGGTGGTCTACAACGGAAAACGCCTTTGATTCGAATTCAGTAAAAAAATGAGGCGAGTGAAATATTTGAAACTTCTGTCTAATAGTTCTTCAGGATTGTAAAAAAACTGAAGTCCGTAATAGAAGTGAGGAAAGCAACCACGCAGAAAAATAAGGCATATTTGAATCAACAAAACGTTTTGTTGATTTAAAAATCAAGATTTTTGTTGAATCAATGCTAAACGTCAAAGCAACTTTTTCAAAACAACAAAAGATTTTTGTGAAATTGAGAAAATCAAGGTTTCAACTCAAAATCGGCGTTGATTATATTCAACAAAAATTTTGTTGAATCAAACCTCGTACAGGCTGATTCTACAAAATATTTTTCTGCGTGACTTAACTCGCCACCATGTAAAAACGTCGCTCTCTCTTCGCGAAGCCAAAACAACAATCCAGTCAGCCGCTGAAAGAGAGTCGATCGTCGGACGAGTCAGTCAGTCTCCAGCAAGCACTCGTCCGGTTCGGTTGCTTGTCCGTTTCGTTCCGTTCGTCGCCTGTACGGTTCAAAATCCTGCCTGTCGTCGCACGAGAATCAGCTGCTAACACTGGAAAGGGAGGAAAAGCCCTCCTCGAAGGGAACAGTGGATATAAACAGTTTTGGGCTCCCGCTCTCTCAGTCGTCGACGTCATTCGAGCTGCTCACCAATACAAAGAACCGTGGTGAAAAAGGATATCGTCGGAGGGGGTGGTGGCCTGGTGAGCGCCATCTGTTGTCACACGGCCAACTAGGGAGACCTCAGTCTGAGCGGAGATCGAACGGATGGCGGCTGCAAAGCGTTTCAAGCTGCAGCAGGCTTTGGTTTTTTCGTGAAATCTGGTCAAACGGGAGCAAAGAAAAAAAAGTCTGTACGAACTAGATTAGGCTCGCTAGTGCTGAATTAGTGCTGCAGGTCGGGCTTCCGGAGCTATTCAGCCAGCCGGGATTAAGTGTCGAGTGCTGAAAAAGTCCTGCCGGATGGGTCTGGTGAAAAATCAATTTTTCCTGCCAGCGATTCCCGGTCTGGGTGTGGAAAAGCTAGCATTTTCACCAAGCTAGCGTGAAAATCCGTGTCTATCTGCTAAAATAGTGTGCATAAAAGCGTGGAAAATGCCTTTTAATTGAGGAAAATATGTCTTCAAAGTGAGAAGAAAAAAATTGTAGCCCCACATGAAAAAGGTGTGGTGCGTCGTGGTTTGTGTGTTGTTGTTGCTGTCGTGAAAAGTCAGTGCAGGAAAAAAAAAGTTTTTTCACCCCGCGACAAGTCGGGAAAAGGCGAAGGATACGCGGAAAAGGGAGTTTGATTGTGGTGGTGGTGGTTTCGGGAGCGAGAGAGAGAGATTAGAGAATCGGGCTCTCCCGTTGTTTACGCACCCCGAAGTACGAAGCAAACGCACAAATACATCTGCCGAAAAGAGATTAGCACATCTGCGAGGATTGTCGCCAGGATAGAAGAAGGAAGAGGGGGAGAAGAAGGATACACAACGTGATCCTGGGACCTGTTTGGCAGATTTGAGAAGGCAGTTTTCGAAGAGGATATCGGAAAAATGGCTGGTGTTCCAGTTTTTCTGGAGGGTAGGTGTTATCATTAATTAATTTATTGGAGTATCCAAGTATTAATAATTTGAAATGAAGGTTGAATAGGATATTTGTTTTCCTCACCTGTATTGCTCGAAGCATCTCTTTCGTTTTTAAGTCCTTTGTTTATTTCTTGAAAAATAATTCTATAAAATTCTAGTGAAATTATAATTCCACATACCAAATATAACAAGATTTAGGTAACAATTTGTTTAAGTAACGATGACGTTAAGTTACATAGCCGCATATTTAAAAGAATAACATACGTTTTTCATACATTTAGATACAAAATTCAGATTGTGATTGGACACTCAAAAATATTTTTTCTGAATAAATGTATGTATAGGAAGAACAAATCTGAATAAACAATGAAAAAAAAAAGAAAATTGTTGATACATTACTCATGATTTACCAGGCAGTTAATATCATAAAAAGTTCATAAAATGTTTGTTTGCTGCTCGAAAACTAGATTTTTTTTTATTCCAATGGGATTTGATTCTATGATGTATCGATAAAAGAAAGACGTGAGCTGGTAAAATGGAGTGAAACTTTTGCAGCTTTCATGGTAAATTTCAAGTAAACTTGACAGAACTCATTATTGCTTTGTAGCCAAGTTGTAAAAATGTTATAAAAATAAGCAGACATGAGGCCTAGAAAAAATATGATCTTTTTCTCAAAATCAAACTTTGAGTAGCGATTGAAATTTGTCGACCGATTCTGTAGTTCTACGCATAATTGTTCTGTGAGTCTCTGTTTGTCCTATATGTACCTAATCACCCTAGCTTTTAAAACAAAAAAGGTTTGGATTGAAATCCTCATCAAAAACAATCTTTGATTAAATGCTTGAAATATGGAAACGAAGTTTGGCAAAACTACTAAACTGCCTCTCGAAGCTAGTCCGTCCCATATGTAATTTCGCCAATTTTGAGGTAATGATGCAGTTCGGTTCAAAATCATGTAAACTATCAGAAAAACCAATAAAATTTAGTATTTCTCGGTTTGCCGTTTTTACATATGGGACGGATTCGATTAGAGCGGCAGTAAAATGAACATGAAGCAATGTTTTAACTTAAAAATTTTAAACGGATTATTAACAAGATCATCATAATCAATTGAATACAATTGAAAATTTATCATGTAAAATTGAAACAGTAACAGTAAATTTTTGAAACATTTTGACATTCACCTTTTTTACATTTCAAGTTTAAACAAAATCAAACTCAAATGGAAAAGAAGTTCTGTAATTGCTAAGGGGTTCCATAAATGTAAATCGGCAAAAAAGACAAGGGTTGGTATGAGCTCACACTATTTTTTTTTAAATCTGATTTCAGGGCATTGAAATATACTTTTTCAAATTTTAACAAAATAAATTTGAAGATATTTGGTTGTGTCATTGCCAAGATATAGCTATTTGAAGTTACCCGTTTCAAAAAATGGGTGCCACGATATCTCAACACTGCTTTGACCAAAATGGCTCAAAATTTGGGTGAAGACTCGGTAAACCAGTCCTATGTGCATGACGAAGGCCTATTTAGAAAAAGTTTATTCATAAAAGATAAAAAAAATTCATATAAAAAATCATCAGTTTTTGATTTTTGTATTTTTTATAAAAACATTTTTTTGATATTGGGCTTTGCCAAAAACGCTCACAAAATTTGACATTTCGCTTTGCCCATGGCAAAATTTGAAACTGATATCGTCTGCTACTCACTAAAATCATGAAATTATTTCATGAAACTTCCAGGAGAGATAGAAATAATATTTTTGATGGATTTCATTAATTTTCTGTAATGTTAAATTTTTGGATTTTCTACATGTATGTAACCCCTTAATCTGAAATTTTCTTAATTTTTGTCTCATTCTGCTGTCGTAGAAAAATAGAAAAGCACTCAACCGTCAATACCAGCTGTCACACTGATGTTGACGTTTCAACCCCATTGTTCGAAAATATCCGAGTTCGTGGTTTCGAGCTTTTGACAGCTGTCAATCGTTCCAATCAGCGAATTTGGATTCGCTCATTCGAATGCAAATTCGCTCTGTGCAAATTGTGGGAAAACCTATAGCGATTTGGTGGTGTCTCCCAAACATTCCAGCTGGAGTATGACCCCGAAACAACTTTAAAGTTTCCGTCAGTGGGGGTGACTATGGGTCAAAAAACGATACACTTCTCGTAATTTCTTAATAACAAAAACAATTTGAATAACATCGAAAATCTTTTATCGTAGAATTCTTCTTAGATAGTTTACTGACATTTTCCCAAAATATGGTGTAATTTGATGGACTCTACCTTAAATGGCAATCGTTTGAGGGGGTGACATTGGGTCAAATGAAACTAAAATGATGCTCAAATACAAAGATATAGTAAAAACAAGTCATCCAACAGTGTTTCTTGTTCGAGGGAATCGTATTGACATGCTTAAAATATTTGAAGTAGAGATTTTCAAACATTTGGGTACACAGAAAAAAATGATGGTAATATTCATCAGGAAATTGTGACAGATTTTGTGTCAAAAAAAATGATTAATTTTACCCCAGAAAATGATGAATTTTCATCAGTTTTTGATGAATATTCATCAGGTTCACATTTTTACACATTTTTTTTATGTAATATTACTCAAAAAAAGAGGTAATATTCAACCTACCAAATTTTCAACATTCCAAAATTCAACTTTTTTTTTCTGTTTACTTTTTGATCAATTCCAACAAAATTTAAAAAGTTGATTTTTCGAGAGGTCATTTTTGGCCAAAAACGTACCTCAACTTTAGACACCTGCTAAAATGACAGGATTTGTTCTAGGAACGAGACTTTTTCAGAAAAGTCATCTTAAGATGTCCCTTGCACAACCCTTTTAACAGAATTTAGTTTCATTGAGAAGTACCTGAGTATTTAAAATCCGTAAAAAAATACTTTGACCCAATCTCACCCCCAGGCCCAATGTCACCCCCACTGACGGTACTCAGAATTTTAAGATCTTAATATTTAAGAGAAAAACCGAAAATTGAGGTGAATCGAGACTACATTCTGAATAGAGTCAGCAGTTTTTAAAGCACTTTAAAGCTTAAAATTTGGATTTTGATGATCAAATTTAGTTGCCGTGTGTTTGTTCTTATACTTAAACCAACAAAAATAGCAAAATTTTGTGCAATAACATGAACAAAATTGCTTTCTCATTTTGAATGTTGAACAACATCGTTGTACTTTGGATATTCATGACTTTTTTTTAAACTTCCGGGCTCGTTTTCTCAACATGCTTTTCAACTTTATGTTGAGGTGTCGTTTTGTTAATTTTGTTAATTTTTATTTTTCCCATGGATTTATAATTGCAAATCAAAATTACTAAATCCCACTTTCGGTGCAATTTTACGCTCAACAACTCCATCGCGAACGATTAAATCAATACGCAGCTGCGTATAATCAAGCTTTAAAGCAAACATTTCCATTTTCCCACACGTGGGAGCCTAAACCAGCTCCTACTAAGTGTCAAACTTTATCAAACACAGTTAGCCACGATTTCTGCCTCATAAAATACAGTTTTTTTCGTGCCTCATCTTTTCTCAAGAAAAAAAGGCAGTTGAAAATATTTTCAAAGAAGTTGGCAAGAGACAGCAACACATTGAATTTCCACCCCAATTCACCCACGCGGAAGCAATAGCTTTAATTAAGTTAAAAAATATCTCACCTTGAGAGTTTTCCTCCCAAAAGCTCCCTCCCCCCTCTTTTTTCGGCGATTTTTGGGCGCGATTTTATCGTCGAATCATCACGACCCCCCGTCGGTGAGGGTGTGTTGGTTGTGGTTGTGGGCAGACGGGGGGTCGCACGCGAAGTTTTTCATTCGGTGTTGTTTTCTTGTTTTTGGGTGCGAAAGCGAAAAACTTGACAATGAAAAAGAAAGTTTTACCTTGGTGCAAGAGGGAAACACGAAAATAAAACGAAATGGTGAGGAGGGCGAAAATAGTTGCAGTTTAATTTGCGGTTTGCGGTATAACTTTTTTTTTTATAGTGAAGAGGTTGCATGGCTAGTTTTTTGGGCTGGATTGTGACCGTCAAGGTTGTGGTCAGATTAATAGTTTAGACAATTATGTGGGAAACCGATTAAAATTCACAGAGACAAAAATAATATTTCCTTTAAACAACATTTCTAGAGTTTTTTTGGATAGGTCCTATAAACATATGAAAGACAATAGCTTATAGATCTTAAAAAAAACTCATGATTTGAAAAAGACGCATTAGCATTTTTCAGGTTCATCGCTGCTTAATTTTAGTAAAAGTACATAAATATGTACAAAGAGCAAACATTTAAAAATAAATCGTTAGACTAAAAAAAATTAAAAAAAAATCATCGACACCTTTTAACGTAGAATGTTCTTAGATACTTTGCTAACATTTTCCCAAATCTTGTGGAGGGGGTGGTATTGGGTCAAATGAAACTAATATGATGCTCAAATACATCAATATGGTAAAAACAAGTCAACCAACAGTGTTTCTTGTTCGAGGGAATCGTATCGACATGCTACAATGTTTAAAGTGGATATTTTCAAACATTTGTGCACTTTTCGAGCAATTAAAAAAAAGTAAAAAAAAAAATGTTTTTTCGAGAGGTACCTCAATTTTGAAAGGGGTTGTTCTAGGAACGAGATTTTTTCAGCTAAGTCATATTAAGCTATCTCCTACACAACCCTTTTAACAGAATTTAGTTAGAGAGATGGTAAAATCCGTAAAAAATCACTTTGATCCAATATTTGACCTAATGATACGTCTAATTTGTGTTAAACAAGATTTATTTGTGAATTTTAGGGTCTCTGAGAAAATTATATCCAATCCATCTTTTTAGTTGAAATGTTTCTAAATACGTATGAGCTTGATTTTTCTCAAGTTCGACAATTTGACTTTTTGTAGCATTTGGCCCATTTCAAATTAACGTTTTACAATTAATGTTTATTTAAATTTATTGATCAAGTAGATAAATCCAAAAATAACAAACATCTAATTTCAGGCAATGTTTTTTTCAATTATTTTTTAAGTGAAATTATGTTGCAATCGAAAACTACTTCATATTAAAAAAAACGAAGTGTACAAGAGTTACCATCGATATTGCGATTTAAAAAAAATGCCATTAAGAGCCCTTTAAAAAAAAATATTTGGGAAATTGTCTAAGAAAAATTTAAGTTTGGTATTTTTGTCCCTTCAAATGCAAAGAAACAAAAGAATTGAATTTTTCAAGGGTGTCACCCAATCTGTTTTCACGGAAATAAGTCTCAGAAACTTTTCTCAGAAGATTTTGAATGTCCAAACATGAATCATTCGTGAATTTTTCTGATCTCTGAATATTTTGAAAATTCGGGCCGTTTTTACTAAAGACCAGGGATGTAAAATTTTTTTCGCTTGTGAACTTTCTTCACCCGCGAAAGAGAGAGTAGGCTCTCGAACTTCTCAAATTTCCTTGTTAGCACCACTTAAAATTATTTATTTCGTTTTGTTTACACATATTGCCCCCTGCAAGTGTAGTTGTTGTATCCGAGGGTGGCGGAGACAAGGCGGGACGGATAGTAGCAGTAATGAAAAAGCAACTAACTATTAATACATTTATTAAACTAGTTATAAGAATAGAGAATAGTTTGCACGTTGTTGTTCTTCTTGTTGTTGATGGTGGAATGACGGATGTTGTTGGTGGTTTGCGCGGCAGCTCAGCTGTCAGCGCGTACAGTCAGGGTGGTGCAGAACAGATGACGCCAATCCTAGCGCGCAGTGTTGCCAAGATATGACAGTAGTAATAGACTAAACCCCGGTGGTTGGTCACTTTTTCTTCTGATACTTTTTTCGTTTGTCCCCCTTTGGTTTCACAAAGCCAAACTAAAAAGTGACGTAATGTTTTACTAAAAAATAGCCCCATTCGTTTGACAATAATAAGTGTCAAACCATCGGGGTTTCAGTGTAGATGTTCTGCCGCTGATTTTTTGAGATTTCTTTTACCGATCTGTCGTGCTCGAAAGTGGAGAGCCATGTTCCCTTCCGATTTTTTCTCTTGATGATCGTCAAAAGATTTTCTTTTGATGCTGATTCTGACTAACCCATTGATACCCAAAGCTAAAGTCGATGAAAATAAAAAAAAATATTTTCATACAAATGACTTTTTTGACGCAAATATTTTTTTGGATTAAGTTCTACAGCTTTGGTCCGTTCGACAAAGTTGTAGAGCATAGAATTTCCTATGAGAATCTCACTTTTGTTAATACATTGCTATCCCGTTTTTGGCTATACGACTTTTTGATACATTTCCTTTCACCAAAAATGCCTGACTAACTTAATTTTTCTTCTAAAGGTGGCTTGAAAATCAGGCTTAAACTTAACATAATTTCTATCAGTATATATTTCATCTATTTTTAAAAGGGAAGTACCCCGGGGGTCCCGTGGTTTAGGGGTAGGCAAAAGTCCCGGTGGCATTTTTTGACACGAGATTTGTCTGATCACGCCTTCCGTCGGACGAGGAAGTAAATGTTGGCCCTGGTCTAACCTAGAGGTGTTCGGTCGATAGCTCAGTCCTGGTGTAGAAGTCGTCTCCCTGGGTCCTGTCTCGGTGGAGTCGCTGGTAGGCAGTTGGACTCACAATCCAAAGGTCGTCTGTTCGAATCCCGGAGTGGATGGAAGCTTAGGTGTAAAAAGAGTTTTGCAATTGCCTCAACAATCAAGAGAACGCCAAGGCAATGCTGTAGAGCGAACATTTTTTTTTTTAATTTTGATATGTTACGTTTCAAGACAATTGGTTCTTTTAAAAAAGGAAATGGTTCAATCATACAGTAAGAAACAATATTGAAAATGGTTGAACGCTGCAAAACATTTAACCACAACCGAATAATTTGCCTGAACACCTCGGAAAATTCAACCCAACATAGTTGCAAATCCTTTCGAAAAGTGTCGCATGATATCCCGCAGGATTATCACACCAACCCACAAACACACTCAAATGGAGCTAGTTTCGGAACTTGGCAGCTTTTTCTGAAACATTTTCTCGTCTATTAGCGAGCAAGTGTCCCATGTGATTCACTTTTTTCATACGACCCTTCGCATGTCCTCAATTTTAACAAAAACAACAAACAACACGACAAAAACACACAAAAAGGATTTTCTGGAGCGGAAACTTCAGCTCTCTTTTCTCTGTTCTGTTGTTGTCGTCACAGGAGTTTTCCCATTTTTGCAAAAGCCTTCTCTCGCTCACAAATACATGCAAAGTCGTGTTTAGACGGGATTAAAAAGGATACATTTTGGATGTGTTTGTGATTGTGTGTTTGTTCACGTGTATGCGTGAGTTGTTTATATTTATTTTTTTCAATGAAAAGGACGAGAGAAAAGGGAGAATGGGGAGGATGATGACAAGAGCGAGAATCAAGTGAGAATTGATAATAAAAGGTTGGAAATCGTGCCGATCCACGTGTATGTGTGAGTGTTTTCTGAGCGATTTCCTCGGAAATAATGGCAAAAACATACACAAAACAGCGGCGAAGCAAGATTGGGCTAAAATAATGCTCTCGACTTCAGCTGTTTCTTTTCAAGCTTGATATCGCCAGCACACACGCACTTGGCACACATCTGGAGCAAAACCAGGCAGGGCAAGACATTGAAAGTATAAAGGAGGGAAACACAACAAACAAACCAGGCAAACCAGAAACCGAAACCGATAACGTCTTTTTATCGTTGAGTTAAGTTTGTGTTTGCTTTCCGAACTGTGGAGAATGGTTGCGAAATGTTTGAGGAAAGAAGAAGAAGTAGAATAAAAAAGAGTAGAATGTGTAGAGTACATATTAGATGAGTTTCACAGCCTTTGGCTCGTGTTTCAGTTTATTTTTAATGGGTGCAGTTTTCTTTTAATTTATAGGAGGTGATGAAATTTGAGCAAGTCTGGAACAACAAGGGGAATCCCCAGGCGAAAGAAGATTTGGTTTTATTTTTTAAAGGTTTATTAAGGTTTATGTTTGTTCCTAAGAATCCATTATTTTATCAAAATTAAGTAAATGGATTACATAAAGTTGATGTTTAAATGTTAACTAACAAAATAATTAGCTTTTTGCATTATTCAACTAAAATATAATGTTTTTGAATAATCTAAACCACATTTATCTGCTTTTATAAAGTTAAGTATAACTCTCGAAACATTAGTAAGCTAAAAATATTTGAAAAAAAGTACTAAAATAATTTGTTTTTAAAAAATATGAAGTTTCAATAGTTATGCTTAACTTTTAAAAAGTAAATAAATGTTCTTAAAAACTGTTTAAAACTTTATATATTAACATAAAAAGATATTGCGTGGTAGTAGAATGTGTTTAGCCAAAAAACTTCTTTCCTAACCTTTTATACTTCCAATATTATTGCTCTTAAAGACTGAATCTCTCCTTGCATAATCAAATTGCAAAAGTTGTTGTAAACTTTCCCAAAGCAGACACCCTTTCTCGCAAAAGACATCATATTTCACTGCTCTCCGAGACTCTCGTTCAACGATCAACCACTTGAGAAGTGTGTACTTGGCCCCGGACAATCCACTTCGCCCGTTCGTAAGTTTTGCAAAAATCCACCAAAGTGCTTACCGGCCGGTCAGCCAACCGGCCATCCATTGTTTTTATCGACGCTCCTTCAGCGCTTCGGTTCGGTATGGTTCGGTTGGCTCGGTCGACCAACAAAGCTTGAGTTAATATTTTATTGTGTTTACTTGGCCAAAGGAAATATGCTCAGCAAAAGGCTATATGGTCAAGCGAGAGTGAAACGCTCATCTTGTATGCAGTGGCGAAGGGTTGTGGAACCATTGATCAAACTCGCTAACGAGCCATGATTCCAGTATCACGGCTGGCCGGGCAGGCGCAGGATATGCAATCTGTCCGAGGTTTAATTGACTGCGGCACATAATTTGACTTGTGATGGTGGCCACCACCATTGCTGGGTGCGCAACATGGTTGGGTATGAAAATTGTACTGCACTTTGGGGAGTTCTGTGTGATGGAATGAGTGTAGAGTTATTAGGTTAGCACAAATTATGGCACAGTTGATTGATTCACTGGAAATTGACAGTCTGGGATGGATATTTGCTTTTGGTTGGTCAAATCAGATACCTAAGATCAATTTTTTTATTTGTTTTGATTCTTTTTTTTGTTCTCTTAATAAAATAATTGAAATATAATGTTTTCCAATTAGTCATGTTACATTTATATACAATTTTAAAGTTAAGTATAACTTTTCAAACTTGTTTTGAATAGAATTTCCGTATTATTTGTCAAATAATGACGCTCGATTTATTTACTGCACTGTCTTGGGTGGCGTTTTGCATCGACCGTGCAGTAAAAAATAGAAAATAATAGTTTCAATAGTTATACTAAACCTTTGAGAAGTAGATAAATGTTAGACCAAATAAACGAAAACTTTATATGTTGATAATAATCTATTTCTCACTGTCTCAGCAAACAAATTTCAAGTTAAAATTTCAAAACGGAATCATTCCTCTCGAAAATTAAAAGTTTTTCGTCATTTTAGGTGCAAATTCATTGTATTCCGTCTTTCAAGTGGTGACATTCTTTGTGCAACTGGTCCCAGGAGTGACATCTGACCAGGAACAAACATCCCCATCCCATCGGCTACCATTAGGTCGATGATTGCTTTCCACCACGCACAGTGCCACGACTTGGACGAGCTGCCAGACTTCTTTCTCGAAGCCCCCGTATGTGTATGTTTGCCTTTTCAATTTCCGTTTTCCTTTCGCCGTCGCCAAACCAGGAACCATACAGAACCCTGGCATGCACCATCGTAGCGAGTACTTCACTGCCATGTAGTCATTCATTTACATACCGTTTGCTTAATTCGACTCTTCCCCTCTTACGCTGATCAAGTCGTTGCGGCAGAGTCGAACCAAGGACGGCTTCCTCCAGTAAGAGAATGCTTGTTTTTAATGAGTTCTGCCCTGGTCACGTTAGTTCATCGTTCTTGGCTTCCTCCCTGCAGTTATGATTACGACGACGACGACGGCCATCCAGAAGTTCTCTGTGTTCTGTCTGCTGTCGCCATTATTACTTCCTCCAACGAAAACAAATTGAACGTCGGAATGGAAAACACGGAAACTTCGTAACACTTAAGTTTGGTTGGTTGACGGGGTTTCCGGATTTTTTTCGGTGTAAACAACCTCAAAAATGCCGAAACTGCCGTCGCGTGACGCCGGCATCCACGCTAAGTTTACAAAAATGGCGCTGGGAATTCGTTGGGGGGTAATTTCATTACAATAAATTTGATAGAGTGCCGAGGGTTACTGCCGGTTCGTGACACGGCCAAATTCAGCAAAACGACCGCCGTTTGGGTAGGTGACTGGAGTAGGGGAAAGTGGGGCAAGTGTAACAAGCTAAGGAAATGCTCGTTATAACCCATTAAAAACGTTAAAAAATCTGTCGGATTTTTTATAATCATCTTATTCTAGGTCTTGACTAAGACTTTGATAGAACAAGTTTTTAAAAAAATCTGTTTTTTAATGTAAAAAATTGATTTTAAAATTTTTGATTTTTCGTACGTTCTACTCAACTAGTGGGGCAAGACGAACAACCCGTTGGGGCAAGAGGAACAATGCATGAAACAACATGCTAATTTACCAACAATTGAACTGTTATCACTTAGATACGTCAGATTAGGATGTATTTGAAACGTTTCTGTCATTTTTAGATTAAACAATAATATTTTACAAAAAAATTGCGAAAAAAATATTACTTAGATGATAAATAGTAATTTTTCATGATATTATTATATCGTGTATGGACAATTTTTTAAACAATTGTTTATCAGTTTTTAAGAACTTTTATGTATTTTTTTCACAATAAAATATGTTGCTGCAGCAATTCGTATTTTTTTCCATACTAAAAATCCATATGGTTCACTTGCCCCACCTAAGCAAGATTTTTTTAAATCTCTCTACAAAAATAACCAAAAGATAAATCATACTTCATAATAGGTGCAAGTCATTGGTAGGGACACTACTGATCTAGGAAAAATAGCATTTTGAAAAAATGAGCCTTAAAACGAACCTTAAGGCTTATTTTGTACTTTCCAAATATTATAAGGAAACAATGGTTTTGAAAAAAAACTTCATTCAATCTTATGCCCCGTGGCGTTTACGTCATTTTGGCGGTTATGTGGTAGTAGAATCAGCTAATTGCATTGCTAGCAACAATTCCTCGTACTGGAAAAAATCAAAATTGTAAAGATTACGGCCTTACGAGCGATTGTTCCTCTTGCCCCATATGGTCGTCTTGCCCCACCTTCCCCTACCAACGAGATGCTCGTCTGCGGTGTTGGATAGGCCGTTGTGGTTGTTTGGGAAATTAAAATATTCTAGTTATTACTTAACGGACACCATTCAGTGTGGTTTTTGTTTTAGGGGCTTTTATGTGGGTGCTGGAACAAATATATAATGTTTTAGATTAAGTTAAAACTGATTTATCTACTTTTTAAAAGTTTAGTTTAGCTCTGTAAACTTTGTTTTAGGCCGTTTTCAACAGTTTTTTTAGATAACATATAAAATACCGACACAAAATCAAATCATTTAACTCTGCTTATATTTGATTGTCACTTGCTGTCAGAAAACTAGTTCAGAAAGTTACACTTAACTTTTAAAGAGCTGATAAATGATGTTATTTCTGAAAAAATACATTATATTTTGTAAAAAAATGCAATAGACAATTTTACATTTCAAGGTAGACAAGGTTCAAGGTTTCAATAGTTATACAAAACTAGTTAGTAGTTAAATACAGTTTAACTCATTCCAATATTTTAAATATTGATATTTTTCGGTAAAATTTGCTTAAACTTTCAAAACGAGCCTCTTTTCTCATACCTTAGGTGAGAAAAAACCTATTCACATATGCAAATTACCGCTCAATTTACATGAGCGCATCAATATACTGGAGAGTGTCATTCGAACAACTTACTTCACACATGAGATGCTCGCACGCTCGGCTTGGCCCAGCTCAGCCAAGCCGCAAAAGTGTGCTCCGAGCTCGTAAAAAGGAAGGCAAAACAACAACAACAGATCGGCTCCGTTTATACTTCATCAGCTGCAATCATGCATGCAGTAGAATGTTATGAAGCTCTGAAAAAAAGTTGAAATTTTTGTTTACTTTAAGTTAAAGTTTTCTGCTGTTCATGAAAATATTATTTATCAATTTTTATAATTTAGGGAAAACAAATATTTTAAGTAGTTACTTTATTCACGCTATTTTTACAGTGCACTTCCAGTCGGAAATAATTACTTGAAACGATCATGAAAGTTTTATGTTCGGTCGGTTTTGATCTCAGCTCGTCGTCGTCGAGAGCTCTTCTTCACTTTTCTTCACCAGAGTAGAGGAGCATCCGAGCGGCGAATCTAATTACACTTATTAGTCCAATGATGGATTAGCGAAGCGCGCGCGCACAGGCTTTTCTTCAACATTTCGTCATCGTCGTCGACGTTTTTGTTGTACGGTTGATGAGATTAATTTCGTTATCGATGAGCCGAGTTTGATATGGTTTTATATGCATTTTGCTGCGAGGCTTTCGTTATGTTGAATTGCGCTGATTTTGCGTGCAGATAGTGCGCTGTCCATTTTTCCATACATCGCCCTGAATGGAATGTTTGGCTGGTGGTGAGAAATCGGTTTAGCTATGGTTAAGGCTTACAACAATACTGCATAATGGTAGGTTTCGATGCTAACTGTATACTTTTTTGATTAGTGAGTTGAGCTTTTATGAGCATAGCCAAAATAACGGAACTACCATCAAATGAAAGCTTATTTAAAAGTATCTGGTAGATTTGTTTATCTTAATTTGTGTAATATTTCATGAGTTGCGCAATGAAATACTTTTTGACCTATGCTGAATCCAAAAATCTTTGTATATAAAGTTTAAGTCAAACTTGGAGTCAATTTATCTACTTTTTAAAAGTTTAGTGTAACTATCTAAACTAACTTTGTTGTCTTTTTACATAGTATTTTCATTATTTTTCAAAATTTCAACTAAAATCAAGTGTAAACAAAGTTTATTCTGACCAAATGATTCAACTTTGAATGTTTGCAAAGTTATACTAAACTTTTGAAAAGCAGATAAATATGTTCTAGCTTGTGCAAAAACTTTATATGTTCACATTTTCCGCTTCTCCGTGTGGAAACTGTCCGGAATGACTTACTTTCAATTAATCAACAGCGAAAACAACACACATTTCGACCGATCGTTGCAACTGATATGAAACGGCGCACGGTAGCAGCAAATTGAAAGGCAAACCTGCGCACGTTGGCTCATTTTTCGAGTAACTACTTTTTAGCAGCTATTGATATTACCATAAATCATGTGAACACAATTCCAGAACCAGAATTGGTCGCGTGGTTCAGCCGCGGGTCACCTCTACAGAGAGGCTGGTTCTGTGCCTATTTATGGCAGTAGTTTGTACCAATTTATGTCGCTTAATTGAATCTAATCGAAATCAACATTCTCCTCGCGCCACGCTGGCAGTGCTGCCAGCTTATTACTATTCAATTAATTCGCCGAATGGTTGAAAGGGTTTGCGTTGAATGCGATCTTGTCACTGTCGGTCGATCGCGGGACTCGCAATGATTAATATCTCGCGATTGCGACCCCAAAGGTTTGCAAATTTGCAGGTTAGCTTTTGTTGGTCGAGCACTTATCAGCCAGCTGTATCGGTACTTGGCAGCTGATTCGGATCTCTGGACAACCGGAGTAGACCCCCAATGGGTTGCTGCTAATGAGAGTGGATTTGTTTTACCTCTTTGAGCAATTCGCTGGTGGACACGCGAACTAGAACTGGCCGACAGCCGGGTTCCATAAATCTATCTCCAAGTCCCGTGGGACAGGCCCATTGACGGATAGATTGACATTTACTCATGCTACCTGTAACCCGGTCGTTGCGATCGCGGGCTTAAGCTTAAGAGGTACGGGTGTACGGGCAGGGTAGACCCCGCCCAAGTTATGTGCCAGCGAAATCATGTTCACGATCGAGGAATTATTTATAGCTCACTGGAGCGGATTTTGTCACGCACTCGAAACCACTTCCAGCTGAAGTTGATGAATGTGGAGACCACGTCAATCGAACCCAAACACTGGATCTAGATTTGCATAATCAAATCCGACCGTGTAGCCAAACTTGCGGAATGCTCTAATTGACCAACCGAACCTGTATCGAAACTGACACCCAGAGTGTCACTCAAGTAACACAAGTCCTATTGCTTCCCGGTCTGAGCACCTTTATTTTCCAACACAGTTCGACAAGATCAAGGTTAGGCCGCGGTGGTGCCAAGCCCTTTGGCACCAAACTAATTGTGTACTGGCGCGGCGACAACGACGATTGCTTGGAAAGTTGTCGAAACAAAATATAGTGCAAGTCAGACACGTTTTTGCTCCGGTTTACTTATTCATGTTCACTTTCCTTCGCTTTTCTAGGCTCTTGGAGGTGAACTTTGTGACCGGATTTGTTTTTTTTACCTGTTTTCTGTTATGGATTTACGGTAGCCACGGCGCAAAATGTCAGTTTGTTGTTCTGTCTAGATTCAACACTTAAATGATTTAAATATTTGCAAATGAAACTTGTGGTTTTCACGAAGAATTTGAAAATATATAAAGTTTTAATATTTACCTAAGTATGTTTTAGATAGATTTGAAAACTTTAGTACAACTATTAATACTTTGGCAATTTCGATTTTGAAAGAACAAGGACAATTTGATACCTTAGAAGTTCGCAAATATTTTAAGAAAATCAAAAAAATAAATTCTTTTGTCCGTAAAATTCTAATCTAAAGTTAAAATAGTTATTATAAATAGTTCTTATAAATAGGCTAATTAACCCTCTACAACCCAACCCCCCCTTTAGACGGGCTTCGATTTAAAAAATCCATTTTTCAACCAATTTTTGATCTTTAAAAAGCATTGGAAAGAAGAACTCTTAAAATTTTGGAAAATTTATGGGTTGGAAGTTTTACTTGTTTAATGTGACTTTGCCAATGTTTTTAAAAATGTCATTTTTTTAGAGGTCAACTTTAGCAGTGTTTTTTACTAATATTTCTTATATTTTAAGTAAAAAGAAGTATGCAGTAATTTTTCTAGTGCCCCAGACTATGCCTCTACGCATTTATTTACAATTTAAATGATACATAAGCTATCAAATGTTGCTATAAACCTAAAATTTGGATCGATGCTAAAAAAAGTCACCCCCTTATTCGATTAACGCATTCAAAGCCATTAAAATCTCACACATTCCAACCAATTTTTCTCTTATCTCAACTCAAAACACCACAAAACTGTCATAAACCCTCGTTAAGAAAGCGACAAAGTCCATAAAATCTTCATTAAACATCCATCTGCCTTCCGGATGCTCAACCCACCCAGAATTCATGCCAGAAGAGGTTGTTTCCTGGTTGTTAAATCCAGTGTCATCCTGAAATCTGATTCGCACAAAGTATATATGCCGTCGTCGTGTCACCTCGTTAGCCTTCGGCACAGCCATAAAACAAGGATATTGTTTGAAGCGGCAGCTGACGCTGAGAGGAGTGAGAAAAGAGGGGATTTAGTTTAAAACTTTCAAGGATGGCAGCCCGGTTGGCTCCTCGCGGCGGGATGACTCACGCAGAAAGGATACTGTGTTGACGTTGGTTGAAGAGCGACTGTTTTCTCTCCCTTTGGATGAATTTTTCGGATTTTATTGATTGTGATGTAGAAGTGGAGGGAGTGAGCTTTGTTCTATTTGATTGTGCAATCAATTTCATCGTTCAGTAACGGTTTTATGCGAAGGTTTGGCACTGCTGAGTCACTGGGAGGGTTTGGTGAAATGTTCTTTTCGTTTACTGATTAGGAAAGCAAACAAAAACTCTTGGTTTGACTACTGATGTAGATTTTCGTCTGTCAGATAGCGTTCTGATGGGAAACCTAAAAATACAATGTTTTAGTCAAATTTAAACTACATTTATCTACTTTTTTAAAAGTTTAGTGTAACTATTTAAACTTGAGTTTTTGAACTTTTTATACATTTTGAAGTAAAATTCTTAAGCATATTGGATGTGAGTCAATTTTAATATTTATTCGACTCATATTCCCATTGATAAACCTGTTTCAGGTAGTTTGAAGAGTTGTACTAAACTTTTGAAAAGTATATAAAACTTGTTCAACTCAACGCAAAACATTATATGTTTACATTTTGTCACCCAGCATGATGCCCGCTTTCGATTAGTGCCCTCAAACAGACCCGCACCGCACGTCCCGCTGAGTCACAGAAAGTTTTATTGAAGCTGAAGTCTGGTCAACATGACATATTGGACCACGACGGTTTGTGGTTACAATGTATACCGGAGAGACCCCACCCGTGGTGCATGTCTGGCAAGTAATCATTCCGGGGCACTCGCTCGCTCGCGCCGGGGGTCCCGTGTAATTATGAGTAGTTGTGCTCTGGATTGATTTGCCTATCAGATAAAACCTTCGACAAGCAATTCGTGAGAAAATCATGATATCGGTCTCGTACGACGCCTTCGGTCTCTAGAGAGCTTGGCAGGGGGTTCAGAAGTTTATCAGAGTTTCAATTTCGACGCAAGTCTTACCACCTAAGTGAACCGATCAGCAGTGCAATAATATATTTCTGAGTGTAATTATTGCCACATTATAGGCATTATGCAAATGGTGCACATACACCGATAGTGAAACAGCTCTATCTGGGCATGGTTGTTGGATTGGACGGCTGAATGGCTGGTCGGCCGGTCAGTTGCCTGCAATTGGAGACGACGGTTTGTTAGGACTTGAGTTGTTCCCTTGCAAGAGGCTGACAGAACAATTGTATGGTTCGTTTTGGTATGGGGTAATTGGGGCAAGATGGGATATAATTGAATAGTTTGATACATAAGTGTGAAGTTTTTGTTTTGTAGTCAAAAGTAAGTAATTGTCTGCACAAATCATTCGAAATATAAACTTTTTAACAAAGCTAAACTTCATTTATCTACTTTTGAAAAGTTAAGTATAACTTTTGGAACCTTCTCAGTTAGGATTTCTTTAACTTTTTCGAGTTGAAAACTCTGTTTGTATAACGAACTGTATACATTAAATTTAAAATGAGTCATAATTTTCTCAGTTGGGATAGTTTGAATAGTTATACTTAACTTTTTAAAAGTAGATAAATGTGCTTAAATAGTTAACAAAACTTTATATTTTGATATTTTTAGGTTCTTCTACAACCCAGTAATACATTTTTCAGTAATTTTTCTTTCCTTTACCCCAGAGTCTTAACCCCATAACTCCATTCCCTCCCTGAACCCGACCTCTGGCCCAGAACCCAGCGCAGTTCAAACTAGCTAAGCTTTTATCGTTCACATTATAATAACCCGCGCGATTAATCACCATTATAATAAGACATTCGTTCGACTTGTCTCCTGTCTACCGCGGCGGTCCCTACACCCTAACCCCTCTCGACTGTGGAGATCGATAAGACGGTGGTCAAAGTAAACACTTTGTAGCAGATCTCTCTGCGGTGCGGTTCCACTTTGTCTCACCGATTGAAGCTGAAGGCTGGAGATTGTTTGGACTGTCAGTCCGCTATCAGGGTGATTAAAACTGAGAAGTTGCGTCCTGCGGAGGAGGTCGAGATATTTGGGTCATTCGCCAACTCTACATTGTTGCGAGGGCGAAATTCGTGTGGGATTTTCAAGAATGCTTTTGAAGTGGGTGTTCTTGCGCAGACCACTTGGAATGTCAACCCGGGATACAACACGTGCCTGGGGTGTCCTGCAAAAGAATTTCGCGCCAAAATTGCTCGATCAAAACAACAGAAATCGAAACCACCTGCAATGTATTTTTAACAGCTTGCAGACAGCTGCATGAATTCACCTGGTCGCAAGTCGCTTTTTTTCTGTCAGACAGTCAGAAACGGGAGAATCCCTCGAAAACGAGTTTGACCGGTAGTCAGCGTCAGGTCGTCTTCTGGGAGACGATGCGACGCGAAGTACGCGCGAAGAACGACGTCGGAAATAAACCGGTACAAATACCTGCTGGCGAACCTGCTACGCGATGGAACATAACCTTGAAGTCGTAATCGAAGCTGACTGGTTTGCCGACGTTGAAACAATGCAGGTTGCTGGAATGATGCGACAGCGAAATGCTTTTAGACGATTTACTAGAATCAATCAAAGGGCAATGACTCACTTCATGGAGGCTACACCTGTAGACTGACAGATTGACAGAAGTACTTACCTGTTCAAGTACCTTAAAGCATTATACATAAAGTACTTACTTGAAAATTCTGGATCTTAGAATTCAAACAAAGAAACTTAACGTTAGTTCAAAGATATTGAAGTCCGTATTAGAAGAGAGCATCACAAAAAACTAAACGACAGCTAAATTTCCCAACATCGTCCACATGTTGTTCACCAACAGTATCGAACCGTCTTCGCACCCAAAAAGTAAACATCCCGTTACAGTCCAGTGTTGAAACCCGTCGTCTTCACAGCGCGATCGCATCTTTGGCACGTGTTTGGAAATCACTAATCGGCCAACCCAGAGTCTTTCAAAACTCCACATTTCGACTGTCCTACATCCGAGTCGCATGAGTCACTCCATCCGTCCGTCGTCGTCACAGTTCCACGGAATTCTCGCGCGCGCTCTTTTTTGACGCAATCGATGACGAATGTTGGGGCCTTTTCCAGCCTTTTATCGACATCGTGCTGAAAGCGTTTGGGGCTAGCATGCATAATTATGTGGCGAAAATAGTACCAACAAAAAAACGCGACAATCGATAAGTCGGAAATGGTGCCAAAATTGGCCAAGAGAAAAGAGTGTTGGCGTTTGTGGTGAGAGAAGCAAAAAAAAAAAGGCATGGAATTGTGAAAGGTGAGAAGAAATAACGAAAAAATCATAAGGCTCGAAGGAGAAATAAAAAAGAGAAACAGATAGGCGGTGAGAGACGACTTTGTGGCCTATGTAATGTTGTGGTTTGGCTGTTCGAGCTGTTCGATTAGGAGAATGCAAGCTTCGATAAAGGTCGTAGAAACGGTAGTTTGGAATGGATTTAGCTGAGGGTCAAGTCCAGACAAAAGTAGGTCAGCGGAAAACCGTAGTAGGGTGGGACTATAACTAACCTATTGACAGATTGACAGTTGTACTTACCTGAAGTTACTGGAATCACACACATGTTTCACTTTATCGTACTTACTCAGGGTTTCTGGAACAAGAAAAATATTCCCAATCACATATCGTGACTTCGATCTTGAAGTCCGTATTAGAGGAGAATAATTTTCTTGATATTCTCATCAATTGTTTCGTTGAACCCCACAGTGATACTTATGTTTTGAAGTCCGCACTAGAGGTGAAAATCTTCAGCTGACTCAAAGGCTTTCTAAACTTGAGCCTTCTCAATTCGAGAAGCTCTACAACGGCCGGTAATTGGATAATCAACCCGTTTCCCACATTTCACTAACCCCTCAAGTGCCAATTGCAAGTGAGTGCACACTTGTTCGACGTAATCAGCTCGCACTCCTTGGAATAAATCTCGCAATTGCCATTGGCGGTGGCGGCGCGTAATTCACTGGAATTGCCCTCGTCCGTTTATGAATGGCTCTCGATACATGTCTCACATAAAAACACCCAACGCAGCTGGGTCGACTGCCACGTGCCACCAAATGTGCGGGACGGCTCCACGATGAACAATTTATGTTATTAGCGGGTTTTGCGCGCACGCGGGAAAATCCCTTCCTTCAGATTTGCATACCACTGTGAGCGCGAGTTGGCCTGGAATGTAGCCTGAATTTCAAAAAGTGTCACTTTTGCTGATTAAACAAAGCTCGGCTCACCTCTTGCGGGGAGTTCCCCAACAAAGTTGCAGTTTTGCCCGCAGGGCATTTCTGCAAACACGAAATTTTTACCTTAGGGAGGTCGAACACGGGGTGCCCCCGTTGCTCGTTAACTTTTATGCGATTTCAATTTATGCAACTCTGTCAAGTGTGCTCATTTACTTGGGCAAACACAATTGCCACTTGAGCGGAGGTTTAATTAATTGTGGCATAAATTTTGCACCCGCAAGGGCTCGATGTCCACCGGGTATAAATCTGCCCACTCGTTGCACCCGATGGTAATTGAAATATTATATGAGTATTGTTTTATCTAAATCACTCGCCCAGGCGCATTTTAATTACTGTCTGTACCTTGCGGGGATTGGCCGCGCCGCACACATGGGTGTGGAAGGACTAATCCAGCTGAATGGGTTATTTGACAGACGTGTTGCAGGCAAACTGCAACTGTTGACAGCTTTGACAGATTGACAGAGTGTACTTACCTGAAAGGGACACAAATCACACCTTAAACTGCAACATAGCCGGATCACTTACCTGCAAAATTTTAATTATTCAAGAACAAACCAAAGGTACTTTGATTTTGATGTCCGTAATAGAAAACGCACTTAAATCTACTGAACCACTTACCTGCAAGCGAATTATTTCAAACTCAAACCAAAGGTACCTTGATTCTGACGTCCGTAATAGGGAAGTTCTGCAATTGTAAATGACTGCAGCGCCACGCCTAACCCGGTACCGCAACCCATTGTAATGGTACTTTTACGAGCTGCTAATGATCCACATTTAATCCGCGTATAGTGTCCATTCAGCGCTCGCCACTTTGGAGGCACTCCAACCCAGAGGACATTCTCCGCTGCAAGAGCCAATACATATCCGCAGTAGCCGCCGAGCTTTCAACAGGTGGCGCAGCATGTGATTTTAATTGGTTTTTACAGATTTATAACTTCTGGGTAACCCTTGGTGCTTCATGACGCGGGGGGCATTCCCTAACACGGACGTAGAAGTCGAGGTTCTGCTTTTGTTATTTGTTAATTTTTGCTTTCAGGTAAGTGGTATAATAAAGGATTATGTTAGGGTAAGTATTATTCTGTCAATCTGTCAACACTTTCAATATTTGTATCTTTCATTTGATGGGCTAACTCTCATCAAATGCATGACTCTTTCAAAGTTATCTGCGAATCGCGCCATCGGCATTAGCCGGCGACCGCCGCCGCCGGTAGCAAATTACCTGGCACTTGATTTATGAATCATACCGCCAGGGGAAATGTGTTTCTAATTACCACTTCAGAACAACTCGGAACCCGTAAGTCGTGATCATGTTCCAGTGCGCGTGGCGATCTATCTCCCCCTAGCTGCAACATTGAAGCAGATCTTGCTCGTTTTAGGAACTAATTACTTAATCATGGCGGGTAACGAGATGCCAGCCTTCTCCGGTGTCCGTTGACAAGCGAGATAACCTTCGAAGATTCGAAGGGCCTGACCACGGAGTGCAGCGTTCTCACGGTTCCGATTCGCAAATTGAGCAGGGTAATTGCTGGAGGGTGAAAATGCTACCAAAGATCACCGTTGTAGCTATGTGGCCTCCTATCGGATGATATCTTGGCGTGAAATTATTCAAACAGTTTTTTTTGTACTACAAAATGAAGATGTAGCTGAATCGGAGCATGCCCTTCGGAATTCCAAGATTCCGTAATGCTTGAAAGATTTCACAGGCGCAAATTCAACCATGCAAATCCGAGCTTGAACCGCTCATTCCTTCGATAACAAACAGAGAGAGAGAAAAACACAATTCCACATACCCAGCGCCGTTGTTGAGCAAGTTATCATTTGCTCGATTGATACGTCCTTCGTGATGCGATTAATTACGAAATCAAACATTGCAAAGCCTCGTGGAAACAGTGGCGGCGATTCCCCGTTTGAAATTGTCGAGACTGCTGATAGAGGGAACTCACGGAAGCGGAACCCTGACGGTGCGGAAGCTTTCCAAAGACAGCGAGGGGTCTTTGCGTCTTTTTTCAAAACAAACAATGGACGCAGTGATGTGCCCCCTAGGTGATGGTGGTGAGTTGATGACTAAC